>NW_023994440.1:0-142500 GCF_015586225.1 Lucilia sericata | reverse complement strand
TTAAAGGTAGAATTCATTACATCTGTACACGATTTATTTAATACAAAGTTTGTATGCACATTAGGGTGTCCGGTGGACCACTTTTTAGTAGGAAGGAAATAAAAAAATTTCGAAAATATTAAAAAACAAGTAGAAATTTATAGTCGGTCATGGCCCACCATATGATACCCTACACCAGTGATTATGTTCCAAATTTTTGTTATTTTCTATACCCTACACCACTATAGTGGAAAAGGGTATTATGCGTTTGTGCTGATATTTGTAACACCTAAAAATATTGGTCCTATACCTTAAAGTATACCAATCGGCTCAGAATTATTTTCTGAGTCGATTAAGCTATGTCCGTCCGTCTGTCTGTCTGTCTGTGTGTCCATTTAAACATGTCGCAAATTTTTGAGATAATTTTATGAAATTTGAAACGTGAGCTTCTCTTCGTTCAAGGACGATTGGCACAACTGAGTTTGATATAATCCCAAATATCACTGTCAATTTTAGTATTGACCCTAGCCCCATATAAAATCCTCTTGAGAAAATTATTTGAACGCCATTTGGCATAAATAAGTTTTATATAAAAATAATTCCCGACGATAAATTTTATAAGGATCGGACGAAACCAACTAAGTTTTGGCGGTTTTTGAAGTGATACATGAACATTGCACATATTTATGAGCTCTTTTGATCCAAGGACGATTGGCACAACTAAGTTTGATATAATCCTAAATATCACTGTCAAGTATGTGCCAAATTTCATCAAATTATTTTGAAAATTGCGACCTGTAGAGTGAGCACAAAGTTTACATGGACGGACACAGACGGACGGACATAGCTAAATCAACCCAGAAAGTGATTCTGAGCCGATTGGGATACTTTAAGGTAGGTATAGGACCAATATTTTTGGGTGTTACAAAATTATTATATATTTTTCTATTGAAAGGTATTCCTACATGAGATTTTTAAAAAATCTATTCCTCGGGACGCTCTAAGCTATATACTCTCACAAAAACTAACACACACGCACCACATGATAATTATTGTTTATTTCACCACCTTAATCTGAAATTCTATTTGTAATCTTTGAATGGTCTCCTCCTCAACAGCTTAATTTGAATTCATTGTAAATTCTCTGTTAAAAATATATAAAAACACAAAATCAGAATGCAACTTACCACTAAGTACATGTAAATCAACTGAAACAGATGCACTATTTGATGGCTGACATGTATAATTGCCAGAATCCATTTTGCGTACAAACGGTATAATCAAAGAGCCAATCTGCACAGATTTAAAAGAGAAAATAAGAAAAACATTTTAATAATATTTTTAAGTTCAACAAAATTCTACTGGGTTCTAACATAATGTAACAAAACTCTAAAAATTTGTATATAAATTACATGTACATGAGACTTAAAGAACTGTTATACGGATAATTTTGTTAGACAAAATACTTTCAAGTTAAAATAGTTTAAAGCAAAAAGTTAATTTTTGTTTAAAAAAATTTACCGTATTTTGATTATCTCCACTATTGCCAAAAATGTTACGATCCAGCTGAGTATACCAGCCCATTTTGTTGTCTTCACTTATTTGATTTTTATCACGAAACCAAATAATATACTGCGGAGGCTCCAGTGTACCACGTACAATACAATGTAGCGCCACTTTACTGCCAGCCTTAACAAAACGTGACTGATCACCAATCAGTTCAGTTAAGGGTACTAGAAATGGGGGGATAAATTGAATAAAAAACGTACTTTTAGCTTTGAGTCGAATTAAACTTACCTATAACCTTTAAATAAACTTTAGCACTCATTTTTGGCTCTGAACTTGCCTGACACTCGTACCAGCCTTCGTCGTTGTGCTGTACATATTTAATTTGTAATGACCATGTAAATTCCTTGTCATCTTGAAAAATGGCCTGAAATCTTTGATCCGCTATAAAAGTAGTTTGATCTACTGATATGATATGACCGTCTCTTAAACGTACCCATGAAACGGGCTTATTTTGTAAACGATGTATCTGAAATAGTAAAGGTATGGAAAATATTCGAAGGATTATTAAAAATTTTAATTCATTCTGGATCTAAAAAATGAAGTTTTGACAAGAATTGTGGAACTATGGAACCAGACAAAGTAGATTCTGAGAGAAATATTTCTCAGACAAGTTTTCTTATTTTTTGCAAATGTTAAAACTGGACTTAAATTTAACACCAGTTGGTTTTCGGAAACTAATAAACAAAATAATATCCAGCAAAAGCAAATCGATTCTTTTCGCACACCAATTGGAAAAACATATGAACCTGGTTAAATAGGTTATAGAATATAATGAATGTGTCAACATACATTTTTCTTTTATTTTGAATACGAAAAGCATATTGACATCATTTTGCCACTTTGCCAGTTTTACTATTTTTACTTCTTTTTTAACATTTTAGTCCATGGAATACTATATTGAGCTAAATATCGTGAAAAAAGAAATAGACGTAAAAATTACATTACACTTTTCTACTACTAGCATAACCCATAACCCTAAATAAAGCATTAATACAACCAAACATAAAAATGTACGGAAAAATGGTTTTAAAATGAAATTACAAAAAAAATACACTTCAGAATTTCTAATAACTAATAACATGTACTCACATGACATGGCAAATAAGCATGACTGCCCACTTGCACGGTCACATTTGCCCGAGCCATACTTGAGTTTCTCTTTGGTATTTGCAGTTTATGGTGATTCTGATTATGTCCATGAAGTTGATGCTCTGATAAATTGTCAAAATATAAAAGATTTTCTTGTGAATTTGTAGCGTAAACATCAGATGGCCGGAGATGGGATATTGGTGATTCTGTAGTCGTTGTCGATACGGTATTTAAATATGCTGGCAAATCAGCAACAGCAAATACGGGAAATGGTGGCAAATATGTGGGTATCGAAAATCCTTTGGTTAACAAATCTTTGGCTGCCTGTTCAGCTTCACTGAGTGGTGGTAAATCACTGGCATCGTATGTATTTAATATGGATGTAGAAAGTGATAATTCACTCGAACCATTTTCGTCATCCTCTTCCCATTGCAGTGATGAATGTGCTGGCGTTTCTGTATGCAATAACGTTACGGTCCCTGTTAAGGATGACCGTATATTTGATGAGCTATCATCCATGGACGATGTTGTTAATGATGATGTTGGTAGTGATTTTTCTACTAAAGCAGCAGATTCCATAGTTTTCAAAGGTGGTCGAGTATCTGTCGATACTGATGATGTTGCTGGTGATGATAACGATGATGTTAAAGCCGCTGATGACGGTGACACTGATGATGGAAATAACAATGATGTTGCTGATGATGCAGCCATCAGTGTTGTTGTTGTTGTTGCTGCTGATGTGACAGGTAAGTTTTGTAAATTGTCGTTGATTTTTGTAGATTTATTGGTTGTTGCTGTGGGCAGGTGTGTATTATTCGGCAGTGTTATTGTAGTTAATTGTTGTTGCAATATTGCACTGGCACATATCGTAAATTCTATCCGGGAAAAAAAAATCACAGAAAAAGAAATACGAAAGTGATAATAAAAATAAATTGTTAATATGATTGTTTTAAATTTCCATAAAATACTCATACATTAACACAGTCTAAAGGAGTGTAATAAATTAAGGTTAAATAAACATTCAATCAATGTATCTCTGTATTTTTTCAGAATAATGCTGAAAGATTTTTGTATACTGGATAAAGAGTTGTGCATAATTTATTATCAGTTAAATGTTTTAAAATTGTTTGTGGTCAGAAAGTTTTTCCCCAAGGAAGATAAAGATTTCATATAAAAGATATTTTTTATTGGATAATTTTATTAAATATACAGCATATGTATTAAATTGAAAGATAAAATCGTCAACTTTAGTATGGGTATGAAATTTTAATATTATATATTCTGTTCATCAGAAACAAATATTATTAAAAAGAGAAAAACTCTAGCTAACAGAAAAAAAAAAATACAAATTATCCATCCACAATTTAAAGGACCTAAAAATCAAGAGATATAATCTTTTATTTACTAAAGATTTTTTACTATTTTAGAAACATAAACTGTGAATCACACGAATTTGAGTATACTTGTTATAATAATTACATATTACTCATACGACCCTGTGGTGAATGCTAGAAATAAAATATGCAAATCAAATTCAAACAATTAGTAAAATTTTAGGTTCCTATTCTTAAAAACTCCACTAATTCCATAATTTCCATTATACAATTTCCAAATTTATTAAATTTTACCTAATTACAAAAAATTACTTGTTAAAATTAGTAAAGAAAAGGACTTTAATAAAAGTGTAAACAACCCTAGCAGCATGTTACATAAAATTAGAAAAATTGTTAAGGGTTTTTTTTGAATGACTAGCATTGTAATTTTTTCCAATTTATGTTAACTTTTTTAATGACCACAAACATAATGGCAGCCATTTTTTTGCTAAACAAAACTTTGTACACAATTTTAATTAATACACTTTTTTGTTTACAAATGCGTTAAATTAACATGGGAATTTTTTGTTTTTCGTAATTTTATGTTGATTTTATGAGTATCTTAAAGTTGTTTGAACATAAAAAAACAAGTAAGAACTTATAGTCGGGCGAGGCCGACCATATAATACTCTACATCTGTTACAAAAAGTATTATTTAGTTTTCATAATAAAGCATTTAAGTTGAATTGTACCTTGCCTCAGATATACTTAAGCCATTTATTGTTGAATAATATTGTGGACATTTAAGTCGAATTTTGAAGGGGGCTTTGAATAGGGGCAATGGTCAAATAAGGCCCTATAATTAAAAAATTCATGAGGGTCATCAAGGCTAGTATAGAACTTGGTTTTGCAGCTTTTTGTCGAGATACGAGTATATTAAACATAATTATGAACTTAAAAGACTTATTAGTATTAGAAGATCGTGTGTCAAATTTTATTGAATTATCTTCAAAATTGCGACCTGTAGTTTGATTACAAGGTTTACTAGCCCTATTCAGGGTTCAGTTGTACAAACATCAGCACAAACCCAATATACCCTCCCCACTAAAGTGGTGTAGGGTATATATACATTAACGTCATTGTGTAGCAGAGTATTTTATGTAATACATTAAATAAAAAATTTGGAAAATGTATAACTTTTTACGATATTTTTCTTAGAACAGTTAAAAATTTGTATCATGTAATTTATACAGAACCATCTAGCACTTCGGAGAGACAGTCCCAAAACAGCTATTTAAACTTCCAACTAGATTATCCCTAGCATATGCTTGTCCTAGAAGGAAGTCAATCGTCACTAAATAGCTAACATAAAGGTAACGAGAAAGCTAATCCAAAGGAGTCAATACATGATATGTCTACTCTCTAGATTATTTGAGAACAGTAAATTGATTACTGTTTCCCCTTGCTTCCTTAAATAAGTTCCACTTAAGTGACGAATGTTTTAAATCTCGTTTACAAACAGTATATACATACATGACAAAAGACGAATTAGAGCTAAACTGATGGTTATTGGTAATTCTCAGATGCATTGCCTCTTTGTCGAACTGCTGGACGAACTTTAGGTATCCAAGGACAACACAAATACGATTTGTTTTTTTCTAAATAATCATAAATAACACATATTACAATTATAGTAGTGTAAAACATATACAATATTTTCCAACCAAATAAAAATCTTTAACTAAAAAAATGTTTTTACATTTATTATATGAAAAATAATTTTTCATACAAAATATTTATTTTCAAATACACTCAAATATGAGGGTGAAATGTGTACATTTATTTATAATATATACAATTTTCTGACCATATTTTATATAAATAAACCTAGAAAAATGTACCAGTAAATGGAAAAATTTGTCCAACTACAAAATGGATAAAAAAAAACTTTTTAAATTAAAAGTTGTTATCAAAAACATTTTTCAACTCAATGTAAAAACATTCATATCTAAATGTAGTTATTTAAAATATAAAAATTATTTACAAGTTACTATGTAAGGAATAATATTATATAAACATGGGTATAAATAAAACTAATCCAAGTTATTACATTTCTAAATATTTCTCAATTCTGTTAAGAAACATTTGTGATTAACAAATAAATTTAACAAAGAATATTCTATATTTTCTTTCTAAGCCCCATCTTTCAAAAGATGGACAGACGGACAGACAGAGAGACAAACAAATTGTATTAACTTAACGACAAATATTACAACATTTATTAATAAAAGAAGCAAAGCTTCGCCGTTCATACTATCATCTTTTTGCTGTTGGCTATAAAGCTTCACTGTTTAGTGAACTTTTGCTTTCTTTTCTTGTTATTTTTCATACATTTTCTTTCCCCGGCTGATCTACCTCTGACCTACATATATATATTATACAAATTTAATTTAACTCAGTCCTATTGTTACTTAAATTACATTCCAAGTTCTATTACATTTACTCTTTAAGTGCTTTCACATACATATAAGTAATACATAAATATACAAATTTATGTTATATTCACATTCTGACTGTCAAGGACATATAATCGTAAATATTTGCTAACTCTAGTTTTATTAAGGAATAAAAAAAATATAATCATAGAACTATTACAAACATAAATGTATTTACATGTTTATTTATTTAGTATGTTACTAGAGAAATACAGTATTAATTAAACTTAAATAAGTATTGTACATACATAGGTTAGAAAAAAAACGAAATATTGTTTAATCTGATACAAATTCATACATATTTATACATAATTTCTATATCCAGGGAAATATATTTTGCGTGGTAAATCTACACGTGTTTGTCTAAACATTGTCTATATATTATATCATATAAATTAATACATACTTATGCGTAGTTATGTATACATATGTATATAGTAAGTTATCATAGATTTCATACTTCTGATCTAAAGACTCACACAGCTATATTCTTAAATAGTTGTTATTGTAAATTTTAATCACATAATAGTTGAAGTATAACTAAGGCTGACTTCCAAAACGAACCAATACAAAGTTTAAATACAATTTCTCTGCGGCATTTAAATCATTTACACATGTAAAGCTTCAAAACATTGCAGGTTCTATTAAATCAGCTGTTTGTGTAGTTCTAGCAAATAATTTCAAGAAGCATCAACTTTGAAATTGATGCCCTGATTGCCATTTTGCTACGTTTCTAATACTTGTTGATGATGTTTTAAACAAGATGTCGAAGTGAACACCTGTCGTGTCGGCCTTATTTCAAGGTGAATGAGGACTTTGTTCTTACTCACAGAGAACGACCCTTCGGGGCATGTTTCTATGATGTAATGTCCAATGATGGCGTATTGCAATCCCGGTGTAAAGAGGTGCTACCAGCACCTCTAGTCTGCTGGGACTATAAGCTGGTGATGATAAAATGTATCCTCGGCCTTTCCTTGGAATGATTTGACATGGGGTCTAACTAGAAAATCACATAATCTGGTACTATGGGTGCCCAATTGCCCACAGGACTTGTCGTGGCTAGTCAATTGGTTGAGGTTCCTTCGGGATCCACGTATTGGCTGTAGTTTAAACCCAAATTCGCGGGAAGAGATTGTTGGTTTAAGGGCTGATATACCCTATATATAATGCGTTGGCTAATTCTCTATTCAAATGACACAGGTCTGTGTACAAAGCAGCATATGCTGGATTCGGTATTTCTTACCGGTCGTGTAGTAGGGCGCCGATATATGCTGGGGAATTGTGAGGTTAACATTCAGTAGTTGCCGGTCATTCCGTAAAAAAATCTTTATGATCATGGGAATGGAACTGATGCAAATATTGGTGAAAGATTGGGAAAGTCTCCATATATTGGAGGTTAGTACTGATTTAGTATGCCTTTTTACGCTTCGGGGAAGTTTCTCGGTGCTGTTGCCATCTCAACAGGATATATTGTTGGGTTCAGTTGACTTTGGAAATACTTACATCCTTTGTTACAGATCGGTTCATGAAGAGGGTGCTGTTGCCAAACCAACAGAAGCCATCTCAGTAGTGTGGTTGGGCGACTTTAAGAGGTCCAGGAATGCACTGGGGTGAGTCTTTAGGTGATGAGAATGTTTTGTAGGGTCATGAGCATTCCTCATAACATCATTAGGGTGTTTTCACTTGATGTTGGATACGCCCCTTCTATTGACTCTAACAAGTGATTGCCTTTTCCTTTGTCGGGGTTAGATTGAGCAAGACACCTGTCCTTCCCCAACGGAGCTACTATGGCAAGAGATTAGATAGCTCGAGTATTTCAGCAAAGTGCTTGTACATGGACCGGCTCAGCTATGTACAAAAATTGCCACCTGATTTCTTCATTGAAGATTGAAGGGGCGATGGTAGACCGTTTTCAAGGCTACCCAGTGGTTGAAAAAGACCATCGTGAGTATGCCAACATGGCAGGTACTCACGTACTCAGTACTCACGTAAAATACTTCGGCATTCACTCACAAAAAACGCACTGTGCTAAATCTGGTATGAACAAAGTTTTCCCAGAACATACCTGGACAAGGTATGAATCCATCAGCACTCAACCCAGTACATTTCTCATTCATACGATACCCTCATAGAGAACTACATTCGACACACTCATTCTAGGTATACGATAAAGATGATAAAAAAGTTTGCACCAAGATGGGGTGTTTCGTAAAGGAAACATTTCGGCGGGGGGAGATGTTTTGAAACCATATACATTGTCAATATTTTGTACTGCGGCCTTGTGAAACACTATACCCTGTTCGAACACAAAGAAACTGACGTTTTGAATGTCAGTCTTAGTCATTAACAATTTAAAAACCTTAACTAACTGTTATACTTTCTATACATCAACCACTATCAGTAATCACAGAGAGTTCATAAAACATTTCTATTCCATATGATATTAATCTATTTTATGAATCGAAATTTAAGACTCCGCTTCAATTTGTTTATGATGTAAGTTTATCATTCCTTTTGTATCTTCCACAATATAATTTTGAGACTCTGAATTCTTACATATAGCTAAATCGGTTTAAGTATGTCTGTCGAATCAATTTTCTGATGCATGAGTAATTCTTTCAACAAAATTGGTTTAAATAGAAAAATTTCGAAACAACTCATGAAAAAAAATTTTGATTATATGCAAACACAATCAATTTCTAGCTTCTAGTAGATAAGACACTTGTTATACACTACAACACTTTAGTGGGCAGTCTATATTTGGTTTGTGCTGATGTTTGTAATGCACAATAATATTGGTCATATACCCACCTTAAAGTATACCAATCGGCTTAGAATCATTTTCTGAGTCGATTTAGCTATATCCGTCCGTCCATTTAAACTTTGTAATCAAACTACAAGTAGCAATTTTGAAGATAATTCAATGATTCAATTCGGTACATGATTTTTTATTGTCCCAGGGACGAAGCCTGTTAAAAATGGTTAACATTGGTCCATTTATTTCACCTAGCCCCCATACAACTGAACCTGCCGAATTAGGCTTGTAAGTTCATAATTATATTTTATATATTCGTATCTCGGCAAAAAGCTGCAAAACCAAGTTCTATACTAGCCTTGATAACCCTCATGAATTTTATAATTAAATTTATTAAATTCCAAAATATGACTTAAATGTCCATAATTTTATTTAACAATAAATAGCTTAAGTATATCTGAGACAAGGTACAATTCCACTTAGAGCCTTATTATGAAAACTAAATCACATTTTATTTTTATAACTGGTGTAGAGTATTATATGGTCGGCCTCGCTCGACTATAATATCTTGCTTGTTTTGATTATTGATAATTGATATTTGATAATTATGAACATTATGTCGGAACAGAGGTAGATAATAAATTAATTATGTGTAAATCAAAGTATTTTCATAGATCTGGAAAAAAGCTACCTTCTTCAGTTTGTGTCAGTTTGAAATTCAGAAAAAAATATTTATTCTGTAAACAGTAAATAAACATTTTCATTTATTACTTATTTATACACATTATAAAGAGGAAATGAGTTGGATATAATTAAATTAAACAAATAAATGTAAACAGTACAGTTCTACGTAGTTCATGATGACTGCACAAAACTTATTTCTTTACTCATTATTCAATGACTTCTTATAAAACTACTGCATATAATGCAACATGTGTAAAATTATCTGTTTAAATAGATTTTTTTCTTATATTTATTTTATCTTTAAATTAAATGCAATTTTCTCCAGAGCGTAATGTTGCAGTCAAAAAGTAATATAACTATCATATATATTTAATTACCAAACAACATGGAATACACATCGAAATTATACTTGTGAAAAGTACTTTATCATATATAACTACAGATGTATTTACAAATGTACACACACAAATATATTTCAATGTACAGAAATAGACCTCAGTACTGTTTGTTAAATATATAAGTTCGTTGAGTGTCTATCTTTATGCTACTAGTATATATGGATGTACACACAATTATGGATGCACAAAGTTAGCAGTGGAAACTGTGATGTTGTAAATGTGTTTAAAGCTTTATTTTTCAATTGTGGCTTTTGAGGTTTTAATACTACGGTGTATCCATTATTACATTAAGGGAAACATTTTAAGGACAGCAGTTGTTAACATAAAACAAAAAAGATATGACAATTGTCTTCTTGAAATATCCCAGATGAATTTGTTCTGTCTGACTTTGGGGCTTTTGCAGACATAATGGAAAATTTTTAAAGCCCTACGTGGGAAACCAAACAACAAATTATTTTATGAAAAGTCATAATGGTATAAGTTTTTATATATGTAGATGTGGGAGTATTTAATACCTACATGGAAAATATGAGCAAAAAGATAATATTACTGGACAAAATTCTGTTCATAAATGTTGTAGATACTCCTACATATGTGTGTATGTATAAGCATATACATGTGCATTATAATTAAATATTTAGAATTGCTTTTATCGTATTTGCACTTCTAAGAGGTTATTGTCATTAGCGTGGTTTTGTATTTTGAAAGTTCAGAGTAGACTGCAAGTAACTTGGATACACATCAAGAACAACTTACATTTCAATAACTACCACAAATTGTCTGCATTACCTTTAAATACTCCACTAATGACTTAGAAACAATCACTATATTAGAGTTATAACCAAAATTAGGCCCTATCATAACACGAAAGCCAATAAGCGGCTAATCGATTTTCTAAAAACATTCTCAAATTTGGAGAGGGACAAACCGGAGCCCCCATTCTTACTTTCTCCTTGTAAATGTCGTAGGCCAAACAATGGCACATGCTTATATCGAAAATTTTGGATTTTGTATTAATTAAGTTAGTGTTAGTTAGTTAGTTAGTTTGTTAGTTAGTTAGTTAGTTAGTTAGTTAGTTAGTTAGTTAGTGTTAGTTAGTTAGTTAGTAGTTAGTTAGTTAGTTAGTTAGTTAGTTAGTTAGTTAGTTAGTTAGTTAGTTAGTTAGTTAGTTAGTTAGTTAGTGTTAGTTAGTTAGTTAGTTAGTTAGTAGTAGTTAGTTAGTTAGTTAGTTAGTTAGTTAGTTAGTTAGTTAGTTAGTAGTTAGTTAGTTAGTTAGTTAGTTAGTTAGTTAGTTAGTTAGTTAGTTAGTTAGTTAGTTAGTTAGTTAGTTAGTTAGTTAGTTAGTTAGTAGTTAGTTAGTTAGTTAGTTAGTTAGTTAGTTAGTTAGTTAGTTAGTTAGTTAGTTAGTTAGTTAGTTAGTTAGTTAGTTAGTTAGTTAGTTAGTTAGTTAGTTAGTTAGTTAGTTAGTTAGTTAGTTAGTTAGTTAGTTAGTTAGTTAGTTAGTTAGTTAGTTAGTTAGTTAGTTAGTTAGTTAGTTAGTTAGTTAGTTAGTTAGTTAGTTAGTTAGTTAGTTAGTTAGTTAGTTAGTTAGTTAGTTAGTTAGTTAGTTAGTTAGTTAGTTAGTTAGTTAGTAGTTAGTTAGTTAGTTAGTTAGTTAGTTAGTTAGTTAGTTAGTTAGTTAGTTAGTTAGTTAGTTAGTTAGTTAGTTAGTTAGTTAGTTAGTTAGTTAGTTAGTTAGTTAGTTAGTTAGTTAGTTAGTTAGTTAGTTAGTTAGTAGTTAGTTAGTTAGTTAGTTAGTTAGTTAGTTAGTTAGTTAGTTAGTTAGTTAGTTAGTTAGTTAGTTAGTTAGTTAGTTAGTTAGTTAGTTAGTTAGTTAGTTAGTTAGTAGTTAGTTAGTTAGTTAGTTAGTTAGTTAGTTAGTTAGTTAGTTAGTTAGTTAGTTAGTTAGTTAGTTAGTTAGTTAGTTAGTTAGTTAGTTAGTTAGTTAGTTAGTTAGTTAGTTAGTAGTTAGTTAGTTAGTTAGTTAGTTAGTTAGTTAGTTAGTTAGTTAGTTAGTTAGTTAGTTAGTTAGTTAGTTAGTTAGTTAGTTAGTTAGTTAGTTAGTTAGTTAGTTAGTTAGTTGGTTAGTTAGTACATCCATATATCGAGTATTTCCAAATTTGAGACCCTTGAGTGCCATAGTTTACGCTCTCCAACTCCTCTTTCAATTTGCGATTTTATTGAAATTGAATTAATGATATAGAAGTTACAGTTTCATTTAACCTCCCCACTCAATTTGTTCTTGTTGGTTATAAACAAGAAAATAAAGCATACTACGTGTGGTATGAGTGATATGTATTATTATTAGTATTAAATCACAAGTATACGCTTTAAAGCTTATGATACATACATACATAGTTAGAAATGTAGTAAACATATTCTTAGATTTAGTATTCTGCATGTTTAGTTTTTTCGTAACAAACTTTATTATTTTTAAAAGTAGGGTACATAAAGGTACAAGATAATAAATAATTTGGCATTTCCTGCAACAGAATATTTATAAATATTTATACCATCATGTGCTCTTCTCTGTCAAAATGGTACTAAATTACTCAAAGGAGAAAAATAAGAAAAAAATTATAATATTTATGAGAAAGTATAACAAAATATACGTATAAACATATGGTAAAATCCCATAAATTTTTTAAAGTAGTTATTTTATGCCTTTTGAACTATGGAAGAAAACACACTACCAACTAGCCTACCAGGGCACCTAACCTAAGAATAGTTAAATAATAAAATCTATATGAATCTGTTATGAGCTCATTTGTCCTATCGGATTTAGTGCCTTAGTTAGGTTTAACTAAAACCGTTTAAGCAATAAATCCAAGTTAGAACAATTTTTTGAACTTATCTCATCTTAAGTAAAATATACCTAATCATGAAAGTTTTTCGGAATTTAACGATATACACATATACTTATATATAAACACACACATACACTTGGAAAAATTAAACACACACATACACTTCGAAAAATTAAAATACAATGCTCGTACTTACCCATACTAAAAACAACAACTGCCATTATTGTTAGTATTAAATGTCTTAGGGGCATTTTAATGCTTAAACATGGTTTTCTACATTTTTTTGATGCTGTCGTAGTTGCTAGCATTGGCAAATACCCAGCTATAGGTGTTGCTATTGTTGTTGATGCTGCTGCTGGTAGTGTTGCTTTTATCTTTGTTGGTAATAGTGGTTGTTGTAGTGGTGGTAATAGTGATGACGATGATGATAGTGGTTTGTCTGTCGTATATGTTGCTGCTGTTGCTACTTGTATATTTTCAACATCTTTGTCCATTATATAGTAGACCCGACTCGTTAGTATTTGTATTTGTTTTGATGACATTGATGTAAGTGGTGGTAACATCACCTCTGTAATTTCTGTCTTTGATGCCCTTGTTCTTGGAGCTTGATATTGTTCTTGTTGTTTTTCTTGTTCATGTGCTGATAGTCTTGATAACGTTGCTGATGTTGATACTGCTGTTGCTGCTGCTGCGGCTGGTGCTTGTATTTTTGTTCTAGTTGTTGATGTTTTCGTTGTTCTTGTTGACTCACACATCCCCATGGAGTAGTTAAGTTGAGTAATTTTCTTGTTATGCGGTGACGTAGGCATTGACGAGGAGTAGATTGTAAAAGATGCGCAGGAAGTAAAAGTAGACAAGATAAAATATTTCTTAATGCTGATGACGATGAGGATGATGTTGATGGTATTTTTGTTGTAGTTACCAACTGATGCTGTTGAAACTTTTGCTGTAGCTGTTGTATTTGATAGTGTAGCTTTAACATTTGTGACTGTAGTGTTTTTCGTTACTGTTGCCAATGCTGAGAACGACGATAATGATAACGATGATGGGGATATTGTTGTTTTTGTCGTTGTTGCTGGCGTTATTTTCACTTTTCTTGTTAAGTTTCCATTGAAATTCATTTGTATGGCAAATACACTCACAACACTTATTATTATTATTATTTTTTGTGAAATGTGCTTGTTAACTTTATAAAATGGAGTTAGGGAGTGTGTTTAGTTTTTAGTTTTTTTCTAAGACTATCGTACACACACTTTACAGTTGAAAACCATATTCTTATTTTATTTTCTATTTTCATCATCATCATTCCCCAAAGGTGCTGAAGACATTTTGTATGTATGTTCTTGCAAAAGAACTTGAAACATTCTGCTGGTACGTTTTTTCTATTACAAGTTTTTCTATTTTATTTGTTTTTAAGTTTGGTTCTGCAAAAGTAGTTTTTGTACACAATCTGGAAAACAAAAAAACAAATATATATAGATGTTATTTTTGCTTTTTTATCCTTTTGAAATACTTTCTATTTTATTATTTTACCCTACATCGTATTGTAGCACAATTGAACTCGTGTAAAAATATGCAAATAATTTAGTGGCAGGTATTTCAATGTTATTAAAATGAACTAAAATATGCGATATTAGTAATGTTAAACAATATGAAGGATAAAGAACTAGTTACAATATGCATTGACGCAAAGTAGTACAGAAGTGTTTGTTTATAAACTCTAGTATAAAGCCTGTACAAAAATATGATCCAATTTTAACCAGCCATATTAAACTTAGTTTTTCTGACAAAAAGAAATCCAATAAGTAATTCTGGTAACCTATGTATTTTTAAACCAGGCACACTTTATAATTTTAACAAATATTCTTAAGCACAACAACTCCAATTCTTTTCAAATTTATCCCTTAAGCTGAGAAACAAGTCGACTTCGTTTAAGTTAACACAATGATTTTTGTTTTCTAAATTTTGTTAGTAGGTTAAAAAGGTTTTTTTTTCTTCTGCACATTTAAATGTGTTAGGAAGAAAATAAAACAAAATTTAAATTTACATAAAACAACGCAATCACTCTGATACTCTACCACTTGTATTCCATAACATTCGAATACATTAAACGTTTTTAGGTTGAGCAGTAAGAACAAAAAAAAATAAAATAAAATAAAAAATAAACGAAAATTTGCATTTTTTTCTACTACCATTTTCCTAAAGTATTTCAGCATTTACATTTTCTGATTTGTAGTAAAATGTTATCATGATTTGGGGTGTGGGAGCATTTCCTTTCAACTATAAAAACAACAATAACAAGGTAAAAACAAACAATCAAACAGAAAAAAATCTGACACACAAAAAATGTTGCCAAAAAGCTATAAATAATACAAAGGAAGAAGAAATAAAAACGGAGAAACCTAAAAGGAAAAACAACTTTTTGAGAACAAGTTTTCATTATTTATATTAAAAGTTGGATGCTGTTGTTTTGTAGTGCTTTCTTGTTCGAAAAAAAATATAATGAAAAAAAATTTAATTTAGTTAAAGTGATTTTCTTTTATCGTAACGTTATGTTTAGTTAAACTTTTTATGCTTAATTATGTCCATTTTATATTGTTTCAGTTGATGGTTTGTTTAATAAAGGGTTAAGATTTGAAATCAAATTTAAATATTTTCAAATAAAGATGATTTTTGCAATTATGTAATGTAGATTATTTAAGAACAGTATTGAGATACTTTAACTGATTGTTATTAAGACAAAGTATTTGGTAAAAGTTGAAAAATTTCTGGTTTTGTTGCGTTGTGGGTATATGGAACGTGGGACTATGTCGTTATCAGATTTTATAACTTAATGTAAATTCATATACTTTTTCAAGTTTTGCGGGCAAATCGTTGCTCGACCTTAATTAGAATGTCCTGAGTATAGTGGTAGATTATCAATAATAACGTTTTTATTGAAAACCTGTTCCGGAATTTGTTACGCAGGAGATTTTGTAAAGTTATGAAATGAAGTTATTCTGTGTTTGGCGAACTAACTAACTAACTAACTAACTAACTAACTAACTAACTAACTAACTAACTAACTAACTAACTAACTAACTAACTAACTAACTAACTAACTAACTAACTACTAACTAACTAACTAACTAACTAACTAACTAACTAACTAACTAACTAACTAACTAACTAACTAACTAACTAACTAACTAACTAACTAACTAACTAACTAACTAACTAACTAACTAACTAACTAACTACTAACTAACTAACTAACTACTAACTAACTAACTAACTAACTAACTAACTAACTAACTAACTAACTAACTAACTAACTAACTAACTAACTAACTAACTACTAACTAACTAACTAACTAACTAACTAACTAACTAACTAACTACTAACTAACTAACTAACTAACTACTAACTAACTAACTAACTAACTAACTAACTAACTAACTAACTAACTAACTAACTAACTAACTAACTAACTAACTAACTACTAACTAACTAACTAACTAACTAACTAACTAACTAACTAACTAACTAACTAACTAACTAACTAACTAACTAACTAACTAACTAACTAACTAACTAACTAACTAACTAACTAACTACTAACTAACTAACTAACTAACTAACTAACTAACTAACTAACTAACTAACTAACTAACTAACAACTAACTAACTAACTAACTAACTAACTACTAACTAACTAACTAACTAACTAACTAACTAACTAACTAACTAACTAACTAACTACTAACTAACTAACTAACTAACTAACTACTAACTAACTAACTACTAACTAACTAACTAACTAACTAACTAACTAACTAACTAACTAACTAACTAACTAACTAACTACTAACTAACTACTAACTAACTAACTAACTAACTAACTAACTAACTAACTAACTAACTAACTACTAACTAACTAACTAACTAACTACTAACTAACTAACTAACTAACTAACTAACTAACTAACTAACTAACTAACTAACTAACTACTACTAACTAACTAACTAACTAACTAACTAACTAACTAACTAACTAACTAACTAACTAACTAACTAACTAACTAACTAACTAACTAACTAACTAACTAACTAACTAACTAACTAACTAACTAACTAACTAACTAACTAACTAACTAACTAACTAACTAACTAACTAACTAACTACTAACTAACTAACTAACTAACTAACTAACTAACTAACTAACTAACTAACCTAACTAACTAACTAACTAACTAACTAACTAACTAACTAACTAACTAACTAACTAACTAACTAACTAACTACTAACTAACTAACTAACTAACTAACTAACTAACTAACTAACTAACTAACTAACTAACTACTAACTAACTAACTAACTAACTAACTAACTAACTAACTAACTAACTAACTAACTAACTAACTAACTAACTAACTAACTAACTAACTAACTAACTAACTAACTAACTAACTAACTAACTACTACTACTAACTAACTAACTAACTAACTAACTAACTAACTAACTAACTAACTAACTAACTAACTAACTAACTAACTACTAACTAACTAACTAACTAACTAACTAACTAACTAACTAACTAACTACTAACTAACTAACTAACTAACTAACTAACTAACTGACTAACTAACTAACTAACTAACTAACTAACTAACTAACTAACTAACTTGTTTGTAAAACACTTTAACTATGCCCGTCCCTCCATGTATACATTGTAATTAAACTTCAGAATACAACTCAATGACATTTGGTACATGGACTTCTAAGGGACGAAGTCTATTGAAAATGGTTAGGATCGGTCCATTATTTCACCTAGTCCCCACACAACTGAACCTCCAGTATATAGCTTTTGAGCTCATAATTATGCTAAATATACTAATATCTCCACAAAAGGTAGCACAATTAACTTCTGTAATTACCTTAATGACTATGCCGATTTTTGTAATGATAGTGCCTCAATAGACCCTAGCCCTCATATAAAGACCCCTTTAGAAAATGAGTTAAATATCCAGAATTAGCTTAAAAAAGCTCATGTAGGACAAATACATTTTATATAAACGTCAATCCATTCAAAAATATTTATGACGGTCGGTCCACATTTTCCTCCAGTCCCGATATAAAGGCTTTTTCAGAAAATTCGTTTTTCATAAATTAATTGCTAAAATACCTATATCGGAGGTAAAATTAAACTTAAATGCTTTATTATGAAAAATAAATCACATTGTATTCTCTTAACTGGTGTAGGGTATTACATTATAATTTCTTACTTGTTTTGGATTATGCCAGTCTTGTAGTAAATGAACGATATGTACATATATAAAACTTTTTGGCGTATTAATCTGTATTAGATAAATATTGTTATAAAATGTTATGTCGTTATATTGTTATGTAGATTTTTTGTAACAATACCAACATTATTAATTACCATTAGATTTATTGTTGATAAAGCACTTGGATATATGGCGGCTAATGGCCCTTGAACTTAACGAAATTTGATACAACAAGGATTACTGTTAATTTCAGTGAAAAGAACAATTTCCACAAAAACACAATATAAAACATTTTTGCCTTAAAAAGCTTCCATGAATTTCTTATACATAGCGAAACACATGGGATATAGTAAATTTTGTAAATTATATAAATATTTTTATAAATTAATAAATTATTTTAGCTAAAGTTTATATTTATGAATATTTGAAAATTTTATTAATTAGGCCTTTCTATAGCTATGTTTGTTTTTAATTTTTTGCAAATAAAATAAATTAATTTACACTATTTAATTATTCATAAAATAAACAAATAATAAACTAAAAATTATATAAAAATTTAATAATAATTAATGTAAAAAAAAGTTGAACCATTATTACAGATATAAATTGAAATTCCCATAGATTTAAATTTAATTTTGTGTTAAAGCAATAATTTTTAATAATTAACTATAAAATTTTATATTAACTTTTATAGAAATTAAAATCATGTTAAATTTAAATTTGTTTTTCACCTTTAAAAAAACTAAAGGCTTTTATTGCCACGAAATAAAATTGAAAATTATTTAAAAACCATTCATTAAACGTGTAGACTTTTTGTATATTTAAATATACTGCATACCATTTATATTTTTCCATATAAAAAATATTTTTTGTTGAATTTTTTTTCTGGTCATTTGCCACCACTTTGAAATTTGGTGAAAAGTGTGACATTTTATAAATAAACGAAAAAGTGTAAAATGTACATTAGGGGTATAACCAAATTTACGCACTATCTAACTATGAAATTGTGTTATTAAAGAAAATACTTTTTTCTTGTCTTTAAATTTTCTAAAATCTGTCCAAAAAATATAAAAAACTAAAACTCTTGATTTCAAGCTTTAAAGCGATTTATGAGAGAAGCCGAGAACAAACTTTTAGAGGTCTATTGCGATATGCTATAGTCATTCTAATGATTGCAAAAGTATGAAAAAAATTATAGCCCTAATGTACGTACATATGTACAAACATATAACTAGTATATGTATTTGTACAATGTACATATAAATGTACAAATTCAAGTAAATTTATTCATACTTTTTTGCATGCAATTGTAAAAAAGTTAAAAATTCAACTGAACCGAAACGTTGTTTCCTTTGTGGTTATGTTATTGCGGAAGAGTGTGTTTCTTTTTTATAATAATAATCAATTCGAATGTATTACTTACTACTTATTTAAAACATATGAATATATTTAAATAAAACAAGTAAGAAATTATAGTCGGGCGAGGCCGACCATATAATACCCTACACCTGTTACAAAAAAATGTGATTTAGTTTTCATAATAAAGCATTTAAGTTGAATTGTACCTTGCCTCAGATATACTTAAGCCATTTATTGTTGAATAAAATTGTGGACATTTAAGTCGAATTTTGAAGGGGTCTTTGAATAGGGGCTGTGGTCAAATGAGACCCTATAATTAAAAAATTCATGAAGGTCATCAAGGCTAGTATAGAACTTGGTTTTGCAGCATTTTGTCGAGATACGAGTATATTAAACATAATTATGAACTTAAAAGCCCTATTCGTCCGGTTCAGTTGTATGGGGGCTAGGGGAGATAATGGACCGATGTTTACCATTTCCAACAGGCTTTGTCTCCGGTACCATAGAAAATCGCGTTCCAAATTTCATTGAATTATCTTCAAAATTGCGACCTGTAGTTTGATTAAAATGTTTACAAGCGCTATTCGGGGGTTCAGTTGTATGGGGGCTAGGTGAGATAATGGACCGATGTTAACCATTTTCAATAAACTTCTTCTCTGGTATCATAGAAGATCGTGTGTCAAATTTCATTGAATTATCTTCAAAATTGCGACCTGTAGTTTGATTAATATGTTTACAAGTCCTATTCAGGGGTTTAGTTGTATGGGGGCTAGGTGAAATAATGGACCGATCGTAACCATTTTCAATAGGCTTCGTCCTTGGGCCAATAGAAGATCATTGAATTATCTTCAAAATTACTACAAGGTTTACATGGACAGACGGACAGATGGACGGACATAGCTAAATCGACTCAGAAAATGATTCTAAGCAGATTGGTATACTTTAAGGTGGGTATAGGACCAATATTATTGTGCGTTACAAACATCAGCACAAACCCAATATACCCTCCCCACTAAAGTGGTGTAGGGTATAAATATTATTAAACAAGAATTTAACGAATTATATATATATGTATAAATAACCTTATCTATAGGGAACATTTGTGTAAAATTTTAAACCTCTAGCACTTTCTGTTCGGATTCTATCGTGTTTTCAATAGACAGACAGGCAGACAGGCAGACAGACAGACAGACAGACAGACAGACAGACAGACAGACAGACAGACAGACAGACAGACAGACAGACAGACAGACAGACAGACAGACAGACAGACAGACAGACAGACAGACAGACAGACAGACAGACAGACAGACAGACAGACGGACGGACGGACAGCCGGACGGACATGGCTAGATGGTCTTAGGATTTGACACTCAGAATATATATTCTTTTGTGGGTCTATGACCAATATTTCGATGTGTTGCAAAAGGAATGACAAAACCAATATATCCTCCATCTTTTTTGATGGTGGGTATAAAAATAGTAAAGAAATTAGGACGATATCTCACTCACATTAGCGGTAATTTTGAGGAGGAAAAAAATTGTTTGTAAAGTTTCTGAAAAGCAGGCTTTATTCTTTACTGTTCTCTTTAAACCATAGTGAAATGGTATTTTGTTTTCAACCGATTTATATGAAATTGGCCTCCGGTAGGTTAGTGGTTAGTGTTCTAGTCTGGTAGACCGGAGGTGGTGTGTTCGATTCCCACCTGAGGCACTGGTTAAGAAGAGCACAACAGACCCGATAGAGGTCTAGGTGTATTTCATCGGATTTGATGTATATACATCCTCCTTTCAAACTAACTAACTATATGAAATTTACGAAAATTATATAATAAAGACCTGTATTTATGATGACTTCGAAAAATTTTAAATTAACCCTTGAACGTAAAAATATTTTTTATAATTATATAAAATGTCCGTAATATATGAACAAAATATTCGAGGCGATTTTACGAGAAAATTGTGGTTGTGAGAAGAAAACAAATATAAGTTTCGGTTTCAGCAGCTAAAATTACATTAAAATTACCGTAATGAATTTAAACTTCGTGTGTACCAAGTTTAATCAAAATCGGGAAGAGTAAGGTATGAAGGATCTATAAAGTGCAGATTTGATAAATTCAACTGCAGATTTTGACCAAAGTCTAGTGAGAACTACATAGAATTATCTTGTAGTTTAATAAGAAGAATAACAAACGGACTTTTCTTAATCGACTCAGAAATGATTCTGAGCCGATATATTTCTTAGGGTGGGTGTTAGGCCAGTAGTAATAGATACATACTATTTTAAACTAAACAACTTTATATCTGTTAATAGTTGTAGTAAATTATCATATGTATATTGGGACATGTCTAATTAAACACTTTTACATATTAAATGATATATCACTAGCTTACTACAAGATTGGCACAATTCATAGCCCTCAGTTGAAAGAAACCTAATTTTGGATTATATCAGTCTTGTAGTAAATGAGCGATATGTACAATGTATATATGTAATTAGTTTTAGCTCCATTGTCTTAACTCCAACTTATCTCACTTTTAAAAATAAAATTAAAATCCATTTTTTTACGAAATTTCTTAACATCTAGTTGCAAATAAGAGGTTTATAAAAACAAAACTAAAAAATATAGAAAAAAGTTTATAAGCAAACTTACTCGGATTTTCTATGATTTATTTACCTTTAAAGGTAAATAAGAATATAAAAACCAAGTTTAATCCTTTTTGTATTAAGCAAACTTTTCACAAAACATTCTTCGTAATCTTTTAAAAACAACTTAAACTATAGTATGTAACAGTGAACCTTTACAAAAGAAGCTTATTTATTTTTTCCGACAATGCCCCAAGAAAAATATAGTTGAGACTTTAAGTAAACTTTACTCATTCTTGCTGTTTACTCATATACTTATTCTAATTTTTCTTTGATATGAAAACTGTTTGTTCTAGACAAACAATAATAACAAAGGTTTCATGTACATGTGTACATAAGTATGTCCTTGAAAAATATAAATTCCATATAATTGAATTCCATTTATTTAGAAAGAATTTTTAAACAAATACGCCTACTGCTGCTACCCAAACAAGTTTAATTTGGGCGTGGTGATGTATACTAATAGTGTACATTTACTGCAGTTAAAAACACTTTAAATGAAATACATGATTGGTGTTTGAAAAGAAAAACCTTATTTATTTATCGTGTTAAAGAAAATACATCAATGGAAATTGTTGCCAGATAAAGACAAGTTTTGTGTAACAACAGTAAACGCCCTCAACATCCACCTCCATAGGAAATTCTTAACAAGAGATTTCTATTTGATATGGTGTTTGATTCTGTTCTATAACATTTCTTTGTAAAAAATTTTCTTTTATTTAATTTATTTTTTTTTTTTAACGAAATAAACAACATTTTTTACATACATTTAAAACTTGTTATTTGTTTCTTCTTTTCAAGAAACATCATGCATAACAAAAAATCAATTTTATTTACATTTAATTTAAAAACAAATGTATATGGTACATTAACATACATAGATAAAAATGAAAAATTTTGCATATATTTGCACATTTTGTTTTATTCTTTATATATATTTTTTAAATTTTTTCAATTTTTATATAGCATGTTTATATTTCGAAAAAAAAGAAAGAAAATAAACACAAAGAAATTTATTTTATAAACTTGATTGTTGAATGAAACAAATGATTGTTGAATGGCATATAATTTGTATATTTTCAGGACACAATGTATGTATGAACAAGGACAAACGTGTGTTAGTATAAATTGAAGAAGACTGCAAAACAGTGCACAGTGGGGTTTACGCAGAATTGTATTATCAAATTGACGCCTCCAAACGTACTAAACAATCAGAACTTTTTTAATGATTTTGTATTTTTTAGTTCCAATTTATATTATTTAAATTTTGTTAAAATTAAGTTCGGTTCTACCGATCCGTTCAGAGGTCCATATGTCCATATTATCACGATGAAATTTTGCAGAAATAAGTTTTATATAAACATAATTCACAACAATAAATTTTATAAGGATCTGCTCAATTTCTCCTCTAACCTCCTTAAGTATACCAGTCGGTTCAGAATCAATTTCTAATTTGATTAAGCAGACATTATTTGGAACCTATTTAAGATTCAACATAAATGCTTTATTATTGAAAATTTAAATCACATTTAATATTTGCAATTGGTGCAGGGTATCATATTGTCGGCCACGCCCGGCTATAGTTTCTTACTTGTTTAATTATGGGCTATGAAAAAAGTGTAACATTTTTTAGTGGCACATTAATGTTCTTTTATAGACGTGCTTGAAATCTGTGGATTACAATTATCTATAACTGAATCCAAAACTTTTTCGGCTCGAAATCTTTTCAAAAACATTTTTTTTACCCTCCATCATTATATATAAGTTTTTCATTCTGTGTGTAACATTGAGAAATATTAATTTGAGACCCAACAAGGTATATATTAGGGTGGCCCCGTTTGTATGGAGGAAAAATAAGGTGTCAATGTTTCCAACTAAAATGAAAGTTTAATTGATTTAAGATACCAAATTTGTTATCCTGGAGTCAATATTTGGTGGGCTGCATCAAAGGATAAAAAGGTCTTTTTTGAAGTTTTTATGATTTTTTTTTTTCTCTTTAAAAGGAATGATATGAAATTTTGGTATCATAAGAGAGGTCCTTGAGAGACGCATTCAACGCAATATCAAAAATTTTTGTGTAACAGCAAATATAATCGAAATTTTCTAACACAGAAGATTTAAATATAATTCGTTGAAATCCTTAATAAATCCTCAATTGCCGTTTGTCAAAATCGAATTTTATTTCAATTTATCGAAGCCTATGTACGCTACCAAAACATTGCAAAATAACGTAAACAACAACATACAGCTCACTAAATATTGACGTCAGAACAAAAAATTTGAGAATTAGTATCTAAAAATAAACTGGGAACATCAGCAACTTAAATTTTGGAGCCACTCTAATATAAATATATTCTGGGTCCTTATAAAACTCTGAATCGATTTAGATATGTCCATCAGTCTGTGTTAAACACTCTTCGATAAAACGAAGCTATAAAATTTAACCAGTGGGTGTCCCGATAAGCTAGTTAGTAGTGTGCTAACCTATCAGTTCGGTGGTTGTAGTTTCGATTCCCACTAGAGGTAAATTAGGTTACAATATAATTTGTAATTTTGTTCTAATGGACAAGTAAATAAATTTAATCAAAATCAGCAAAAATATTCTTCATATTTCTTGGTATTGGTTGCTTGGTATTGAAAATTAGCAAAATCGGTTTACATACATCGAGAAAAGTTATGAATCAAAATTTAAACAAGTGAGAGTGTTATATTCGGTTGTGCCGAATCTCATATATCCTATAAACATCAAAGTGATACCCTATAAACATCAGGGTGATATTACTCATCATCAAATTAACTGAAGAGGACCTTATATGAGAGATAGGGTTAATAATTGACGGTTTTTCATAATTTTTTTAGACCAACTTTGGTTCATACAAAACATCTTTACATCGAATATCACTTCCCGATACTTTCCGCATGAGATTCGGTAGGAAGATTTGCGTTCCTATAAATGTTTCTTATAAAAAATTTCATAACTGTTCACGTATTTTTAAGTCAGCAAAGATCGTTAAAGTAATTTTCTTATGAACCGATCCTCAAACATTTCGTTTTAACTCGAAATTCATTGCTTTTCTGTATTCTGTCTTTTTAAGCCAGTAATTTAAGTAATTTTTTAAAGGGCACCTTATATGGGGAGTAGGACCGATCCACATAAAGTTTTATAGAGAGATTTTGGCTTCATTGAAACTTATGTGTGTCGAATTTCATCACTATACTCGTATTTTTAAGCCAGTAATGAGCGTTAAAGTGATATTCTGAAAGGGACCTTATATGGTCAATTATGGACCGATCAACATAAAATTAGTTAGGGAGATTTTGGATAATATGAAACTTATGAGTGGTAAATTTTATCATTATACTCGTATTTTTATGCCAGTAATGAGCGTTAAAGTCATATTCTGAAAGGGACCTTATATGGGGGGTAGGGTCAATTATGGACCGAACAACATAAAATTTGGTAGAAAAGTTTTTTATCACAAGAGATTTACTTATGTCTAATTTCATTGTTATACTAGTATTTTTAAGCCAGTAATGAGCGTTAAACAAATTTTCTGAAGGGGGCCTTATATGGAGGGTAGGGTCAATTATGGACTGATCCTCACAAAATTTGGTAGAGAGATTTTGGATCATATGACACTTATTTGTGTCGAATTTCATCGCTATATTCGTACTTTTGAAACAGATATGCCCATTAAAGCTGTTTTTCGGGGGTCCACTTGTATGGGGGCTATCCGAAAACGTGGACCGATATTGTCCATTTTCAATACCAAACAAACCTTACCTATAGAGAATATTTGTGGAAAATCCTCTATCTTGTTCCATTCGGACTCTATCGTGCTTTCAACAGACAGACAGACAGACAGACAGACAGACATGGCTAGATCGTCTTAGAATTTAATAAGGACCCAGAATATATATACTTTTGTGGGTCTATGACCAATATTTTGGTGTGTTACAAACGGAATGACAAAATCAATATACCCCCCATCTTTTTTAATGGTGGGTATAAAATTTTCGAAAAAAATAAACATTTTGTACACATTCTTATGTAATTTTCAGCTCTCTCGTGTGGCATTTATCGTACTCTCAGCAAACATGACTAATATTTCGATATCTTATAAAAGTGGGTATAAAAAAATTACCTCTCAAAATTTTTCCAGATTTTCGATTTAAAATTGTCTGAGTTTGAGAAAAAGGTCATTTTTGGCAAAATATATTTAAAATATATTTACAAATCCAAGCATATAATTAATGAAAAATTGAAACCATTGACGTACTTGGGGTCAATTGAGGACCAATTTTTTTAAACGCTTAAAATACCATTTTATATAGAAATTTGCAAGATTGAAAAACAAATTTTAACAATGACTTTCTAAGAACAGTAAAAGGATATTTGTGAAAACCTTTGAAACCAATTGGACTGATTTTAATATATTTTTAGTTGCTAAAACCGTATCCGTACATATTTTTACATTCCGTTTTGCTCCACTATGCAATGAAAACAATGAAAATTATTTATTTATATAATACACATATTTATTATTTTCTTTTGTTTAAATATTTATTTACTATGGCTGAATTTTTAACAATAAATATACTATATTCTGTAATAATTTCCTGTATGTATTAATTTAATTAGATATGTAAAATATCTGTAAAATTCATTTGTAAAATACATATACATATGTGCATACATATATGTAAGTAATGTAGCTTTCTGAGTTTTTAATTTATTGTCCATCTAAATCCTATGCGTCACGTACAGTTCGCAATTTTTAAGATAACTCAAATAATTTTTGGTATAAATCCTTATAGATTCTAGAATTTATAACGTTTTGGAATCAAAATTTAATAACAACAAATACAAAGCTAAGTGTTCTGACAAACTTGAATTAAATGTTCAAAGATCAGATTAATTGAGAATCTGGACAACAACTTAAAAGTACAAAACTTACTCAATATTTACCGTAAAAGATCTGTATTGATGTAAGAATTGAATATACTTTATTAAAGAATTTTGTTCAATATTTTCTTAAAATAATATTATTTTCAAAATAATACTAATTTAGAAATTCATGATATATGTGTTGTAAAAGACTGTACAAGAGATTGTGTAAAGGTGGTTATAACATTCCGTATTTTATTATGTCTATTTAAATTTAAATAATTCCTTAAAAATACATGTTTCTACAAAAACATACTAGATCCCTAAAAGGCATATACAACAATTTACTGGAAAAATTTTGTTTTCATTAAATTATTTTCATAAAAAAAAATTTACAATACCTAAAACTATGCAGATTTTTTTTAAGAAGTTATGTTATATTTTTGTAATAGAAAATTTAATGTTTTGATGTGTATGTATATGTATGTAATTGTATTTTCAATTAAAATTTTTGTTAACATTTGCTTTAGGAATTAATAAAAACAATTTACATTTATTAAAAAATAATATCTCTAGGGAAACATTTCTATTGTGTAAACATACATACATATATTAAATTTTTATAAATTTAATAAAAATTACAAAATAAACTAAATTATAAAATTCTGTGTTAAAAAAAAAAAAAAAAAAAATAACGAAAATGCAAAAATCATATATAGTCAACTCTACATTATGGCTATAAAAATCATCAAACCCGGTGCAAAAATTATTCTAATCAAATTTTCACATTACAAACATTAGCACAAACCCATAACACTCCGCTCACTAAAGTAGTGTAGATTATAATATTTCATATGAAATGTTTACGAGTTCTTTGGTCATATTTTTTATGACTACAGAATTCCTTTTAAAAATATTTGGCTAGCAATTCATATGTATGTAATATAATAAATTTTATAACGTATTCTGTCTAGACCACAAATGAGTATGATATTTTTCTATTAAATTTTTTTCCCCACTTTTTTTCACATAATTTATAGACGTGCTTCATAAAAAAACAAAAAAAAATCATCGAAAGACATACATATAAAAATGAGGTTAATATATTTATTTGTACTTTTTTTCTGTTTCATTGCATCACAATTTTTCTTATTATTTACATAGATAGAGAACAAGATAGAAAATTGAAAAAAGAAAAAATTCTTAGAATGTCATTGCATATTTTGATGAATATTTGTTGAAGTACATAAACAATAAGAAGATTAAAATTGGCAGAAAAAAATATTCATCAATCTATCTACCGAAATATAAAAAATGTCTTTCTTTGCAAACCTTGTTTGTTTTATTGAATAAACAAGGAAAAATTTTAATAATGTCAAAATTGATAAGAAGTCATTGTTATTGATCTGTGAAATTAAATAAAATTGCAAAATTGTCTATTTTTCTAAAACAGAAAGACATTTGTAAGAAATAATAAATTGACAGAAAGAATATGTATAATGTGTGCATATTAGAGGTGTCCAAAAATATACATAGATTTTGATCAGATGGATGTTATTTTGAATTGTGTCCCCTTGGGATATTTTCCTATAAACTGTCCTGACCGTACTATAATAAACCCAAAATATTTTGAGTAAAATCATATGCTATAACACGAATATTTTGATAGGGGTAACTCAAGCTCCATATTTTGGGAGTCTGTCTAATATATTTACAAAGTACATACATAATAATATTTTACATAATGAATACAAACAATTACAGAACAAAAATAATTGGTATTGTTTAACAAAAAAATAAAACAAGTAAGAAACTATAGTCGGTCGTGGCCGACCATATGATACCCTACACCAATTGCGAATATTATATGTGATTCATTTTCAATAATAAAACATTTATGTTAAATGTACGGTTGTATGCTGACTAGGAGAAATAAAAGATCTATTTCAACAGCCTTCGTCATTGGATCCAAAGAAGACTATGTGACAAATTTTAACAAATAATATCACACAAGATTTAGACGCTCACAAAGACGGACATAGTGATTCTGAATCGACTGTGGACATTAAAGTCATTTTCTAAAGGAGACTTTGTATAAGGCTAAATCGACAGTGTTATAAATTTCATCATGATACTAATGTTTATAAGTGAATTGTGGACATTCAAGTAATTTTCTGAAGGGGACTTTTTTTACGAAAA
The DNA here is from genome assembly GCF_015586225.1 of Lucilia sericata. Classification (NCBI taxonomy): domain Eukaryota; kingdom Metazoa; phylum Arthropoda; class Insecta; order Diptera; family Calliphoridae; genus Lucilia; species Lucilia sericata. The sequence goes on along the minus strand of NW_023994440.1, from coordinate 113,008 downwards.
TCCCTAGAATTATTAAGATTTATATAACACTAAGTTTTGACAATTTTTGTAGATATAGTAGATCATTTAGCATAATTATGAGGACAAAAGCCCTATTTCTCGGGTCCAGTTGTATGGAAGCTAAGTGAAATAATGGACCGATTTCTACCATTTTCAATAGCGTTCGTCCTTAGACCAAGTTTCAAATTTCATCAAATTATCTCAAGAATTGCGACAGACAGACAGACAGACGGACGGACGGACATAACTTAATCGAATCAGGAAGTGATTCTCACCCGATTGGTATGCTTTAAGGTATAAAAGACAAGTAATACATATACATATATCATATAAAATGAAATAAGTTCCCATTTAAAAATAACAAATTATGGAACAAGTCGGTTTTAGTGATATTTCTAAAAAAGTAGTTCGATCATACTTTCGAGTGGGGCTTCGAAGTTTAATACATTTCAGTTTAATCGCTTAATAAAGATTCCCTTAATAGCCGGCCGTGCGCAAGGACTTTCTACTCTATGGTATGTCCAACAACGGCTTCGCTTAAAAGGTATTTCCTAAATAGCCGGCCTACGGCCGGACGGCAGAATTTACCACTCTATAATATGACCACCACCGGCTTCGCTTAGTAAAGATTTCCTAAATAACCGGCCTAAGGCCGAACACTCTTGATACAGGGAGAGTGTATTCTTAGCGAAGCCGGTGTCCAATGTACACCAGAGGATGAAACCCTTGTGCACGGCCAAAGGCCAGCTATCAGACATATATTTTTTTATTTCGTGTGATAAAAGTAATATAATGAAATAACTCTCCAAAAATACTTTTAGGGATTTATTTCATTTTTGAATTTTGAGGAACTATTTCATAATGAAATAACTCCCCATTTTAAATGTGAAATAATTCCCCAAAAAAATGAATTAAATCCCCAAATTTCGTTGTTTTTGCTTTCTGAACAAATTTTTTGGGAGTTATTTAATTTTTGTTTTGAGGAGTTATTTCGTGGGGAGTTATTTCATGACGCCATACCCACCATCAACTCATTGCCATAAATAAATAAACTTTGATATCAGTCATGGACTGGTCCTTTTAAAATTTGGTATAAAAATTTTGGCACTTATAAAGACTGTTTATGTTGAATTATATTTCTGCAGAGTATTTTTTTTTAGCAACAAATGATTATATAATAATTTTTTGAAGGGATCCTTATATGGGGGGTAGGGCCAATTATGGTCGTATGTCCGCCATAATACAGAATTTAATTTTTTAAGAAAAAAAACTGACTTATGCAAAATTTTGACGTATTTGCTTCATAATCAACGAATTTGTGAATGTTTTTACACAATATTCCGGGGGTACATTTATATGGGGGCTATGTGAAATCGTTGACCGATTTTGTCCCTTTTTGATACCAAACATTTCTGATCAATAAAGAATATTTTGGGAAAATTTCATCTCCCTTTCTCTTTTTTTATTGTGGACGCTATGGTGCCGACAACAGACAGACGACCGGACATAGCTAGATCGTCTTAGAATCTTACGAGGTCCAAGAATACCCATCTTTTTTGATGGTAGGTATAAAAAATACAATAAATTGGGTGCTTTTTCCATTAATTTATAAAAAATATTTTCAGGACAGCAATTGATTTTAATAAAATACCTTATTTTATTAAAATTAAATAACTTTGTTGAAGTAAATTGGAAGGCTGGATGATTTTGATGATCTCCATCATAATCAATGGAGATACGAAAGAGTAAATGTTCAGTGTGGTGGTGAATTTTATTTAAAATGATTTATATCAGAAATATTAATACTGCATTTATTTATTGTTGATTATAATGTATTGCATCAAAACATATGTCCACACAAAAAATTGGACTCCTCCGACTAAAATTAGCGATTTCATTGACAAAAAACAAAAGGCCCTATCTACAAAAACATTTAAATATTAAAAGTAAAAACAGTTAAATAGTTTATTTACTATAAATAAATCGCGATGATAGAAACAAACTTTCCAAATTCAATAGTTTTTGCTTCTCCTGTAAAATTTTAAAAATGATAGATAGGGCCGTTTGCGTTTTTGGTGACGATATATATTTCTTAGGTTACTTCTTCAATTATTTATACACAACAATTGTTGCCAATTGGCCTTGGATAAATCCCTCACTTTATGGGCAAATTTTTGGAACAAAATATTTGTCGTAGATACATAAAAGTATACATATATTCCTTGATCTTTATTATACTCGAAGACGAGTCTGTCTGTCTTTCAGTCTGTCTGTCCGTCTGTCTGTCTGTCTGTCTGTCTGTCTGTCTGTCTGTCTGTCTGTCAGTCTGTCAGTCTGTCAGTCTGTCTGTCCCTTTGTCTGTCCATCTGTGTGTCAATAACACGATAGAGTCCGAACACAAAGAGCTAGGGAGCTGAAATTGACACCTATTACTGACATACAAATACGAGTTCAGGTACGAAATTCAACAAAAAAACAAGTTTCGTAGGAAGTAACGTCAAGGATCCGTCCATAAGTTACATATTTGTACAAAAATCAATATAACATATGTTTTGTATTAACCTACATAATACTGCCGATTTCTCTCGCATGCATATACCTGATAAATGTGAAGTTGTTTAGTTTAATTGATGTTAATATAATTAAATATTATTTGTACGTGTGTATATTGGAGAATGAATGAGAAGATTTAACATTTTATTATAAAAGTTCATCTAAAGCATTAATTTCCCAAATTAATTTAATTTAATTTCTTCATAAAATAGATTTAGTAGACAAAAATCGGTAAATTGCACTTTGTAATCTTTTTTTGACAGAAATCAAATCTAGCAACAGTGCTTGGATCCTTCATTTGCAAATTGAATACTTACTATCTTAGTTACGTGTTAGAAATAATTTATTGATATTTTATTAAATAATATTTTGAACAATTTAAAAAATGTTCTTAAGTATTTTAAAATTCCTTATTCATTAATTTTATAGATCACTACTTAATTAATTAAGTTCTTGACTATATAACAATAAAACTATATTATTAAATTAATTGTTATTTTTGCAGCATCAGTTTATTTTACTTTCACTTAATAAAATACATTTTTATAATTTAATAAATTACTTTACACAATTTAAATAAAAAATATTTCTATTCCATTATTTGATTAATTTTATGCCAAATCACTTGAAAATTTTCCATATACAGTGGACGTCCAATAGTACGTATACTCTTTATTACGAATATCCAATAATACGAATGGCAAAATTGTTGCATTGTCTACTCTATAGTACGAATAAAGTCACAATTTTTCTGTTCGATAGTACGAATAACGCATTTTTTATGGGAATTTTGGTTTTATTTACGTATGAATGAAGTTTTTATTATGTTTTTATTTTATTATTTCGGTATCATTCACCTTAAGCTCAGTAATTTTGAAGTTTTTTTGTATTTATTACAAGTGTTTTGTATTTTTAAAAATCCTATACACACAATTTACTGCATGTATATTTACAAATCAACAATTATTTAGTGTTATTAATTTATTTTATTGGAATTTTGATGACCCAAGAGAAGAAATTAAATTGGATGATAACGCCAATGAGGAAAGTATTTTATTAGTTCCCGACAATAACTCTGCTGAGAACAATATTGAAGCCTCAAAAGCGCTGTTATTGAAAAAGCCGTAAGAATCATTTTACAATGTAATAAACATCGATGTTAAATGATGGATTTTTTAATAAGTAAAATGATATTTATATACATATGTATGTATGAACTGTTAATTTTGAAAGTAGTGTGACTCCACATTCCAAACAATGGGTTTAAGGATAACTATTCTAATTTTTAAGAGAAAATTATAAATTAGAGAATTGTGGTATATTCCATTCAAGTTTCTAATAAAATTTTTATGTAATCTGAACATTTTAATACATTTCAGAACACATATGTAAATTGCAAATTGTCTTTGGCACACATCTTTTTAAAAACATTAAAATTTAAAACCTTCTACATATATCTCATTTCAACCATTGGACTCACGATACTTTCAAAATTAACAATTCATATACGTAAATATGTCCCTTTTATGCCTGTTTATGTACCAGAAATTTATTTAAAATAATACACATTTATTATATTTTGTTCCGTTATGTAATTTTTCATGAAAAATAAAACAAAAATAAATAAAATCCAATATTTTATGTGTATTATTTGAATTTAAACATACAAAATGTGTTGTTCAATAATACGAATTTTTCGGTATTACGAAAGGGCCTGACACTATATAATTCGTACTAGTGGACGTCCACTGTATATAATATGATACGTTTTTTATTTTTTTTTTTTTTATATATTTTTTCATTACACACCTTCACTGAAAATGTAGATTCCATTACATTTTCATTTTTTAAAACACTTTTTTTAATTTCCCCGGTTGACAGGTTGCTAAAATGATTTATACATTTTTAATACATTTTTCAAATATCACAGGGATATCAATGGAGCATGAGAAAAAATTTATATATTAAGTATATTTTTTTTGTGTAAATATTTGTGCTGCTGTATGATTTGGATTTTAAAATTGTGATAAAAATTTTATATTATTTTTTATTTACCTCTTAAATTTATTTTTAAGTGGTTTTTAAAGTTGAAGTTTTAATTGCTTTAAATGATAACAAGTTTTCACTTTAGCCTGTATATTGAATAAAATGGCTTAACACTTTTTAATTACTTTATATATATTTTTTTTAACTTAAAACTTTTTAAAACTTTTATTAATTTTTTGAATTATTTTAAATATTTGTTTTGTTTTAATTTATAGTTTATTTGACTTTTTTCTTTTAGAAGTACCTATATTTGTGTGTTAAGCTTTTATTTTAATTTCTAAAATTATTTTTAGAATAAAAATTTTCTTTGTTTAATTGTATGTTTATGATGTTGTTGATTTCACTAACATCTGTTTGATGTCATTAACACTGCAATTAAATATTTGACACTTAACATTTAAATGGCTTCTTGGTTTCTTGTTGTTGCTTGTTTCACTTTTATTATATTATTTTTATTTGTGTGTGTGTGTGGTAATTTAATTTTATCACTTGGCATTGTATCCTTAGTTTTAAGTTTATTTTTAAACTTTTTTAAATCCACATAAAACTTGAGCATAAATCCATACTAGCTTAATGTCATAAGGTTACGTATCCTTCCGTTTTCAACAATTTAAGTATTTACTAAATATTTTAGTTTTCTTTAAGTACAAGAACTTCTTTCTATATCTCTCTTGCTAGTGGATTTGAAATATTTACGCGTTTCATAAGTTTGGCACGTGTTTTCCAAACCATAGCATTAACAAAACTGGCAATACATTTCGTATGGTAAATAAAGCTCGTATGCGCATTTCAAATTTTTCGGAGTTGAAATCATCTTTGACATCATTTGTGTTTTGAGGATGCTGTCAGCTGTTGGCTTTAAGATAAAAATTGTGTTTCATTGCCGTTCGTTTGTGGGAAACGAAAATGTATTTTCTCTTTGGAATACTTCAGGCGCATGTCAACTTTTATCTTACATGGTGTATTGAGTTATATGAATGTATTTTATAGATTTGTAAGAACACGAAGAAAGATTGTACACTTTATGATCTTTTGAAGGTTAAGAGATGATAAGTTTTGTTTAAAATACATATTGATATAAGCGTTAAATAATTGTTGTATGAGCAATTATAGATGAATATAGTTTTAAAGATATCAATTGAAAATAGTTCAAGTTGGACACAATTTGTAATGAACTGTGAAATTGTGATCCAATTATTCACCAAGCCCCAGCGGGAACTTTGGTTACACGGTTTGTCTTTAAGTTGGATACAAAACTAGCCTGAGTATTTTACAACCTGAAAACCGAGGTAAGTGTTCACCCCACCACTGAGCGCAAAGGAATGAACTAACTAGGGCGCAAAAGAGAACATGAAACAACGAACAACGGAAACGAACAGAACAAAACGAGAACGAACTAAACAAGCTAACGTACCGCAACACGAACGAAGAACGAACGAACTAACTAACTAACGAACGAACAACTAACTAACGAAACGAACGAATAACGAACAACCGAACACGAACGAACTAACTAACTAACGAACTAACTAAACTAACGAACGAACGAAACTAACAACTAACTAAAACTAAAAACTAACTAACTAACTAACTAACTACTAACTAACTAACTAACTAACTAACTAACTAACTAACTAACTAACTAACTAACTAACTAACTAACTAACTAACTAACTAACTAATAACTAACTAACTAACTAACTAACTAACTAACTAACTAACTAACTAACTAACTAACTAACTAACTAACTACTAACTAACTAACTAACTAAGTTAAGACTACACCACCACTTTGGTGGTGTAGTCTTATGGTTTGTGGCTCCTACTTAAATTTCAACAGGTCCAAACTTTATCGTAATTGGACCAGCCATTTAGAAGTTGCAGATGTTTCTTACAAATATTTAAAATTATTCATATTTTAATTAACCCTAAGAAGTCAACTTTAAAACATAAAAATTTGTATAGCTTAAAAATATGGAATTATGTAAGTATTTACTGCGACCGCCTGCAAATAGGTAGTTAAGTAGGTAATTTTGTTTCTGAGAAGCCTTAAAATTAAGAACTTATATAATATATTGTGTGTATGTCATTACTAGACTACTTCTACGTATTATAGAAGGTATGTAGTAGTCATTGAGAAACTACATGCCATTACCATTTTTTGAACACTGTAATGTTCAGTTTGTGTAAATTTTGTCATTTTAACCAATTACTTACTAGGTAATGGAAACCTTTTACAAAGGATGTTTACATAAGTTGATAAGTAGTTACTTTTAAACTCCAATTAAGTTTGAATGTTATTCTTATTTACCACCATTGAATGGGTAAAACCTATCTTAAGTTGCCAAATCCAACTAAACGAAAATTTATTGTTAATATAAAATATTATTTGAAATTTAATACACTAAATCAAATGAAATTTTCTTTATATACTTTAACGAAAAACATACATCATTATAATAAAAAAAAATAATAAATGAAAAAGAAACGATAAAGCTTGATTTAAGGGAAAATTTATAATCGAAAAAAAAAAAAATAAACTGAACATTAAAGAAATAAAATAAAATATACTTTATGTCTTCAAAAAGATTGGAAACAAGCTTTTGTCATAAAATATTACAAAAGAGTTAAAGTTCAACAGTGTTGCTATAACACCATTATAAAAAGAAAATAATAAACTAAAGAAATACTCAATATATTTGGTAAAATATTTAGGAGAAAAAAAATCTACATTGTTAAAATGAAGGTATAAATGTATACTCGTTATCGAATATTTGATATGTGGTGAAAGTTTACTAATAAACATTTTTATTGGACCTCAGAAAAATATTTGTTAATCAAAGAATTTCATCTTAGAGTTTAGCAGCATAAACCCAGAGTTTAATAAGAAACATTTCTATTGAATATTAATAAGTTTTTAAAATTACAAATTTAAAAATATTTAAATTTTAACTTGGAAATTATAAAAGGATTATCTCGATCAAATTATGCCTTACACCATGATTAGTATTAAGGAAATGCCAACGTTTAAATAAACAAACAATAATTTATCAGTTTTAAAATTGCCTAAAGAACTTAAAAAAACGTTTATATTATTAATGTAATTTATACTATTAAATGGAGGATTTGTATAATTTATATGACTTTAGTACACGTAAACAACTCGTAATCATTTGTTTATTATTTAGAATACCCAAAACCCCAAAGAAATAACTTTGTTACTTTGTATAAAAAAAAACGTATAATTTATTTTCACATAATATAGACAACGTTTAAATAAATATTAGGTAAATTAATATTTATGTATGTTTCATAACTTGTATATAAACTTATAAGAAATATTTATATTTGAGGGAAATAAATTTACAAAAATTCTCTTTTTGATGCAAACAAACAAACGAAAAACAAACACATAACCTGGGGGTGTCAGTTAGCGCTGGTCTTAAAAAGGCGTGTGCAAACTTTTTGTGCTTTTCCTTGTTCGCTTTTATTACCAGGAAATAAAACATTTGAAACTTTATTATAAATCATAACGATACATTTTTTTTTTTTTTGTTATTATGTGTGTTGTATATTATAGAAAGTTTAAATCTCTACTTCCTTTACCCAACTTTGTTTTGTAAGAGCAACAGTTTTGCAAGTGAATTTATGTGAATTGTTGCGTGTTCTTTGTTGTCCCATGACAAATTTTGTTTATTTTTTTTTATATTATTTATTTTTATTGATGACCTCAGGATATTTTGGCATTTTATGTGAGGGTGTTATGTTTGTACAAATATGGGTATTTGTAAATCATGCTAAATATTTATGGAAGAAAAAAAATGAAATAAAAATTTACTTGTATGACATAATTACTCTAAATAAATACTTGTTGCTTTTGTGGATGTAATAAAGAGACTAATCTGTAGCAAAACAATAGCACAATGACTAAGAGCAGACATGCGTGTTTTAAAAGGATTAGTAGTACCTATTATAAAACACAATATACAATTGATACTAATTTTTCTACAAAAGGGTCGTTTGTTTTAAAAAAGGCATAAGTCAAAATAACATAGTTTTGGAAAAAAAATGCTCTTCGTAATTAGTAACCAGTTTGATTTTGTATAAAATAAACATTATGTTGAAATAATTTATTAATTGATACATGCTCTTATGATGGCGTATGAGTATTATTTTTCTTTGTGATAATATAAAAATTTATCATACGTACCGTATGACGTAAACATATTGGTATTATGTTTATTTATTTTAAAGCATGTAATGAAAGAAAATAGACAAACAATGATGATAATAATTAAATTTGGTATGTATGTATAATAATTTACAGCTTACACCGACCGAAGAGTTGTTGTATAAAATTTATTTTAATTACAAAATCTGATATCTTTTAAGTAATTTAAAAAGTGTTTAGACCAATATGTATGGTATATGTATTATGAATGTACCAAAATTTTGTATACAGTTGCATTTTAGTACTTCAACACAAAATTTTTAAGATATTAAATTAAGTTTAAATTATTTGTTGAATTGATTGTAATAAAGAAGTTGTGAGCAATTATAGAATTATTGTGATTACATTTCTTATTGCGACTTTTGGAATATTTATGAAATTAATTTGTGTTAAATTTGATTTTGGTGAGACAAATTTCGAAAAATTTTAAGATTTTTTTGGGCGAATTATTTTGAGATTTGGGAAGTGATAAACTATTTTCACCACCATAGTTTATATATTACTTTGAGAAGTATTCTAAAAACCAACCAGTAATTACATATATGCATATCAATATATTCATGATTCTTAAAAAATTTGGAGTATATTTAACTATGTCTATCAGAAATTAACAAAGTTTAATCAAAATCTTCACTTTTGTATTTATACCCTACACTCCCAGCAAAAACTTTCATTACCTAGTAAGCTAGAAAGTAATATTGGAATCACGTGGAAACTAATTACTCTCGGGGGGAATAACTAATTATTTTTGTTCGACGAGGTTCAAATAATATGTAAATTAAACAAATTAATAAATGGTTACTAATTTGATTACAAATAGATTATATATTCTGTTACAGATTGCAAATGAAAAAATTCCTCAGCAGGGACTTGAACCCAGGCATTTAGTTGTTTTCTATGTTTCTCACTTCAGCCGCTTACTCGATGCTCCATTAATATGTTGCTTGTAATTTTGAGAACGGCGTTTTCCAAAAAAATATAAATGAATGTAATTTTGAAAAAATAAACGGTACCCAGCAGGGCTGGAACTACTAACCCCTTTATTAAATAAACGCCCTAGATAATTGGGTTATAAAAAATCCAAATTGTTTTGTTCTTTACCACTAATAACCTATTCAGATAAATAAAATAATGTGGATGATAATGAACACTCATTACCAAGTAATGTATGAAATAACTACTGGCCATTACCAAAAATTTCAGACTTTTTGCTGGACCACTATAGTGGGGAGGGTATTATGCGTTTGTGCTGAAGTTTGTAACACCAAAAATATTAGTCCTACACCCACCTTAAAGTATACCAATCAGAATCACTTCCTGAGTCGAGTAAGCTATGTCCGTCCGTCTGTCTGTGTGTGTCCATGTAAACATTGTGCGCATTCTACAGGTCTCAAGTTTTTAGATAATTTGATGAAATTTGGAACGTGCACTTCTTTTGGTCCAAGGACGAATGCTATTGAAAATTGTTGAAATCGGTCCATTGTTTTACCTACCCCCGTACAACCGGACCACCGAATAGGTATTTTGACCTCATAATTATGTTATCTAATCTACTATCTCTACAAAAATTGGTAAAATTTAGTTTTCTATAAGGTTTAATAATTCCAGTGGTTTCCGTAAAGATCTGGCATTATTTGACCCTAGCCCTCATACAATGTGTTCAGAAAATGACTTGAATGTCCACAATTCACTTATAAACACTAGTATCACGATGAAATTGGGAACAAATAAGTTTTATATAAACATAAATCCCGACAATAAATTTTTTAAGGATCGACTCAAGTTTTGCCCTAGCCCCCATATAACCGGACCTTCCGATTTGGGCCTTTTAGCTCATAACTACGTCTAATATACTACTATCTTTCCAAAAATTGTCACAACTATGTTCAATATAATCATAAATAACACCGTCAATTTTCATCATGATCGGGCCTCATTTAACCCTAGCCCCCATACAAAGTTCCCTTCAGAAAATGAGTTGAATGACGAAATTTCTCTAATAAATACTAGTATCACGATGAAATTTAGCACAAATAAGTTATATGTAAACATAATTCCCAAAATAAATTTTATAATTTTTCAGATTATTTTCATGAGAACATATCCCTTATAATGAAGGTTTAAATAATTTTACAGACCAAAAATACTGTAAAAACAAACTAATGCACTTTTTTATGGGCCCTCAAAGATTTGTAGACTCGGTGTTATTTTTGCAAAAAAAGTCATAATTTTCTTAGTCTCATATCTTGTAAACCGTTTGGAATTTGGATTTACTCTCTAAGGCAAAGTTGTAGCTCTTGTCATAAAGAACAAAAATTGTGAACATAAACTTTATCATCATTTGAAGTGGAAAGTTTTACATTGTAATATTGCACTGCTTTTATAAACGACAACTGTACGTATACGTGTTAATAAATTATTGATGTTACAAATATTAAGTATACGCATAATTTTGAGAAACACCTGAAATATTTTTAATACATAAAGAATCAAAATTTTTAAAGTTTTTTTTTTCGATTTTGATCTCGAAGATGAATTTTTTTGATATTATAAATATGTTCACATATTTTGTGCTTTATGACAAGAATAAATCAAAATTTCGAACGATTTGCAAGATAAGAGCCAGATAAAATGATCACTTTTTTCAAAAATTACACCAAGTCCACACATCTTTGGGGGCCCACGATTTTAATCAAACGGGTCTTTTTTTTTTTGTCCTTTAATCACGAAGTGGTGTCCGTATATGATTATATTTCTTCGTGTTGCTTCCCAACTTAATATAATGTCTAATATTTAAATAAACATCAGACACCAAAATTTTACATGTTAATCATATGTATATACAGAAAAAAACTATGTATATATGTATGTGTTATTACGCAGTATTTTAGTGTTAATACGATTCCCCAAAAAACAGTAGAATATATAAACAAGTCTTATTAAAATCCATATGGAATAACTGCAAAAAAATCTTGGCAATATCTTTACACATAGGCTTATGTATATATTAGCCAGAAATATTGATTACAAGAAAAAAAGAAACGGGGTTAACATACAATTTTATCAGATAAACTTAAACTCATTATATATGTAGTACAATTGTGCAATTTAAACATATATTTTTTCTTTCTTTTTATAACATATTCAAGGGTTTCAATTGAAGTATACAATATGATTTTTTATTTGCTTCGTTTTTATTTTCTCCTTTTTAGTTTTGTTAAGCCATACATTTTACCACGTACAACATTTAATATTTATAACATGTGGCTGCTTGTCATTATTTAAGTTGTATATTTTAACCCAAAAACAACTACATATCTTAGCTTTGATATGTCTCTTTAGAAAACTATATAAATACATGCAACTATTTATTTTTCAGTATATACTTATATATATATGGTCATATATGAGTTTTGGAGAAAGATTGACACCACTTAACTAACATGTTTTTCAATTAGAGATAATAATGATTGGCATATATAGCATTATAGAGAAATCGATAAACATCATTAGCTTAAATTCGAAAAATCTTGTCACTTATGTATTGTCAAACTTTCAATATAGTAGATGTGTATTTAATTTTTTACAAATTCACATACATACGTACATACAATCGTTCAGCTTTTATACTTATTTTGTAAAATACTTACATCCAACCAAATATTTACTGTGTCAAGGGTATAAACTGAAATAATTTTACACCAACCTCAATGGCTTCAATTACAAAACAATTTTAAGCATTTTGCACTTTAAGATTTTGTCTATACGCTTCTATGGATTTGATACTTGTCATGTAATTTAAGTTAAGACATGAATGCATATTCAAGAAGAAAACAAAAGCTGCAAAATGAAAATTCAAAATTTATTACTAAAGAAAACTAATTATACCCTACATACTTGTAAAATTGAAATTTGTTATTTATATGGATTGAACAATAAGATTTTCTAAGGCCCCTTTCTCAAAACTGTTTTCAAAGATCTATTTGTTCGATATGGAGGGATTTTCCGAAATCCCTCATATCAAAATGTCAAGTGAGTTAAGACAGCGAGTAGTTACAGTTGAGAGTCCATTTCACATTACCATAAGAACAGTGTTTGCCTTATCCTATCTCGTTGGTATGCTTATACACAAGATCTTATCAAAGTCATAACTAACACACCAAATGTAGGGTATAACAAACAATAATGCAGAAATTTCTATTGTCTTAATTTTATTGGCACACACATTTTTTTGTGTTCATCATAAGAACAATAAAACCCTAAATAAAAAAACAAAATAAACCATAAGAAAATATATAAAGTTTACTCGAACTTGTTTTTCGAAATTATGCTTTCGAGAGTGACCTAAAATTCGAAGAAAACAACAATGAAGATCTAGTTTGAATAATAAATTTTTGCAAAGATAAAGTTTTGCAAAGTTTTATATAAAAAAAAAAAAAACTATATGAAACTTTAATCTAAAAGAAATTTTTACCAATATTCGTAATTGAAATTTGATAGTTTAATAATTTTATAACTATTATTTTTAAATAGAAAAGGCAAAACAAAATAATAATAATCGCTTGGTATAATGGCTTTGGTTTAATGAATAAAATTGTTTTCAAAAAATAGTTTAAAAAGTGAAAGGACTAAGGTTTTCTTCTAAGAAAAGTTATTGAACTTTATGTTTCATATATTTTGCTAGTTTAATGTGAGTTCTATGAACAGTATTTAATATAGTTTTATAGAAAAACTTTCTTCTCTTCTTTTCAAGCGGAAATGTTTTAGTAAAAGGGTGGTAAGTTAAGCTAAGCTGATCAATATATTTCTTTCATTGTTTGACATCCAAAATCTTGATAATCTTAAAAAAGTATTAACAAGAGATTATTAAATAATAGCACCTACTGTTCAAACTATAAAATTTTTTTGGGAGTTTAAAGAAAATTGCCAATAATTTTAATAACGCTTCATTAAAGTTTGCCTGTCTTCTACACCAAAAGTGTTAGTTTGCTAGTTAGTTGCCCTGTGTTTTTGTTCATTCATAACTTTGTCTGTTGGAGTTGCAAAAAGTTACTAATATTGGCTTCTTTATAATAGTGTATCTAACATCTAAACAAGTTTATAAACATACATAACAAACAATTTATTTTATTTTATTTCAATGCAGTTGAATTCAGGCCAAATTAGCAACATAAACTGCAAACAAAACTTTAGTTGTTTTTCTTCTCCTTTTTTTCAGTTACTATCTATATATTTGTTCTACTGTTTGTTTTTCTACTTCTTTGAAATGGCCACATACATATATATACGTATAGTATAAAACGGAAATAAAAGTTCTCTATATGAAATCTACACCTTTGTGTAAACTTTAGATTGGCCAAAATTGCAATTTAAAATAAAACACATGAACAACAAAAAAATAGAGAAAAACTCAAAAGATGTTACAGTTGTAATTGTTGTTTTCCTTGTTCCGTTACCAAAAAGTGTAGAAAAATCTTTTTTCCACATACATGAACTTGTATACGTATGTTTTACACAATAAATAACAATAATAAAATTGTAAAGAGAGAAAAAAAATCGTATAAAATTTAAAGACCATAACAGTAGTTATAAAATTGTTGTATATTTTATGATCAAATATGTAAGAAAGATATGCTAGAAATATAGAAAAAGTTCATATGTACTTCCAAAATTCTTTACTAAAACAAACAGACCATTTTTGTGGGCATAAAATTAATTGGGCTCTTGAGTGTAAAAATGTTAAAAAACTAAAAATCATAAATGGACACTATAATAAATATTTTATTGTGGTGTCTGTGATAAATAATTTTCGGAAAGGGTTCATAAATAAGAGCTATGACCAATTATAGATCGTTAAAAAAATTATATTATATCAATGTACACACCACAGTAGTGAGATGTTTGCTCATAAATGATTTTTGAATAACTTAAGAAATATACTTTTTATACGCCACATCTGTTTGTGCAGGTGTTAATTACAAAAAATATTGGTCCTACATCTACCTTAATGTATACCAATCGTATCAGAATCACCTTCTCGAGTCGATTAAGCTATATCCCTCAGTGTGTCCATGTAAAATTTGTAGGCACTCTCAAATCGCTATTTCGTAATTTCCATGATAATTTGATGAAACGTGTCAAATACTTTTCTCTTGGCTTCCATAGAATCACCCCATAAAAAATTTGAGTGTGAAGATAAATCCCCCCTTCAAAAAGTTATAAGGATAAGCCTACATATACTCTGCTCCCACAAAACCCTTCTTCCAAGATACCATGTTCAACAAATAATAAACCTATTTGTAAGGTAATGCAAGAAAAAATAGTAGTTAGTTAGTTTAGTTAGTTAGTTAGTTAGTTAGTTAGTTGTTAGTTTTAGTTAGTTAGTTAGTTAGTTAGTTAGTTAGTTAGTTAGTTAGTTTAGTTAGTTAGTTGTTAGTTAGTTAGTTAGTTAGTTAGTTAGTTAGTTAGTAGTTAGTTAGTTAGTTTTAGTTGTTAGTTAGTTAGTTAGTTTAGTTAGTTAGTTAGTTTAGTTTAGTTTAGTTTTAGTTCGTTAGTTAGTTAGTTAGTTCGTTAGTTAGTTTCTTAGTTCTTTTTAGTTAGTTAGTTAGTTAGTTATTTTAGTTAGTTAGTTCTTAGTTAGTTAGTTAGTTAGTTCTTTAGTTAGTTCTTTAGTTAGTTCTTTCTTTAGTTAGTTAGTTTAGTTAGTTAGTTAGTTCGTTAGTTAGTTAGTTAGTTAGTTAGTTAGTTAGTTAGAAAGGAGTGTATACATCACATCTGTAGAAGTACACCTAGACCTCTATCGGGCATGTTGTCCACTCCTTAACTAGTATCTCAGATGCGAACCGATCTACCAGACTAGACTAACTAACCTACCGGAGACCACGTCATATGTCAGTTACATTCTATTCATATCTTGACAACTCTTGAAATTAGAGTCATTATACTTTTCCTAGGTTATTTTATCTCATTACAATATTGACTAATTTAAAGTTTTTTAGTTATTTCAATTTAAGTACTTGTGCTTAAACAGGATACATTGATCCTATTTAAATAAACTAAAAAAGCTCCGGAAATATTGTGGACAACTTTTACCGCAGGCCACCTTTGTAATCTGCACAAGTTCTCTCCAATGTTTTCCTTTTGTACTTTTATTTACGTTAACATTGCCCCTATTATCCGGTAAACGAAAATTATGATATTTTCTATGTCAGTTCATAAAGGAAAATAGAAAAAACAAGAACGGAAATAATGTGGCCAAAGCGATGATGAAGTGAGGCTGCTGTTTATGATGTTATTTGTACCTTAAAATCATTGCTATTGTAGCAGATGTATTCTCTCTTTTAAACAAAGTGTGTTCATGTTCATTATTTTAACATTTTTTATTATTTGATCCTATGATAATATTTAATGACAAAATGTCTTTGTACAACTTATTTGTGGCGTTAGAATGGAATAACGACAATGTTTCAAAAGTTTTTCTTTTCTTAATAGGTTTTATGTTTTTGTTTGTCTGTATACTATATACTTTTAACTACTAAGGTAGCCAGCCATACTGTAAAGAACACTTTCATAAAGTGATGATTGTGTGGGCAAAGTCTTTAACAAAAAGTATGTTTTTGTTTAAAAGAAAAGTGTAAATGATAAAAATGTATCTTAAGAAAAAGGTTATTCTAAGATGTTTGGTTTCAATGTCATAAGAAAATGTAATGTTTTAATATAAATGATTAATTATGTAATCAAATTACAATCCGACTAAGAAATCTATTTAAAGGTGTTAGTTAATTAAATTATTTCGTATTAGATAAGAAAAGAAATTTTAATAAATTTAATTACTTATGGGAATAAGTAAAGGTTTTTGTTATGAGGAGGTATTTATAAGTAAATTGCTAGGTTCTAATGAGTCTAATATACGTGGACAGACGGACAGATAAAACTTAATCGACTCGGAAAGAGATTCGATTGGTATACTGTAAGATAACCTTAGAACTACTAAGTTGAACAATTACAAACATCCTCTTATTACTGTTGTCTAGAAATTTTCTGTATCAATCAAATCCCATTAAAGAATATTTTTTGGAATTGTATGTGGCTTGGTAGTTCAGTATGCACAAATACTCAAGTAGAGTCGAACCTGCTTCGTATTATAATATCTTTGGTGACAAGTATATAAACAGCAATTTTGTAAAATACAATTTTAAGGGGTTAACTTGAGCTTGTGACAATATAACAATAAAATATTCATTGCCTCTTTATATACAATTCCTTTTTATAGTTCTTGTTTTAACACGTGTCTTTATATTGCAACAATTTTCATTTATTACTTTCGTCTTAATTGTAAAACATTTCCCCTTTTCCTTTTGTTTTCGTTTAAGGAAAATGTCTTCAATAACGTTCACTTATCCCCATTGTCTATGTTACCCTTGTCAATGTGCAAGAAATTGTATTACATCCTTATTTTAAACAATTTCATTATTGTATTTATTAACTAGTAATACTGGGATATGAAAGTGCAGATGATTTCTAGTGCAATATGAAAGTTATGTATATGTGTTGGAGTCGTTATTACCCAAACAAATATGAAAACGTATAGGGAAACGCAGGAGAAATTCCCGAGTATTTGACACGATGCAAAAATTGCGAAAAAATTTAGAGTAATTTTACGGAACATTGAAATATATTTATTTAAATATATTTATGATTTTTGTATTTTAAAAAGTCTCAAAGAATATGCTTATCTAAAACTCTCCTTCTCATATGTGAAAAACTAAGTTTCCAAAAATGAACTTCTCCTCAGATTCTGTTAAATGTATTGACTGCTTGATAGATAATAGCCGATTAAATTCTCCAATTTAAATATAATAAAATAACTCATACATATTCCTTGCAGTAGTTAAAAAACTTAAGTAAAATAAATTAGTTTATCTCTATTACAATCATAATGATAGAAAATGTAAAAAATATTAAAAATATATACTATTCACTTCTAAATTTTTACAGACATCACCCACATACAATAACTATACACAATTTTTACAAAATATGTTACGAGTTCACATATACTTCAATGCAAACATCCTCCCATAGTTCATATGAGTAAGTGCACAATGGCACAGAGTCCTACATAGAAAAACATATTTACGTAGTATATAACTGTGAATATTAGGGTGGCTCTTCTTTGATTTTAATACAGAAATTGTCAGATTTCACATAGATGAGATTTATGGATAAGGATCAAGAAATAAAAAATCAATATCAACAAAAAATTAAAACAGGAATACCCTAGTATATTCATATTTCCGCATGTCTATGTATGTATGCACTATGATTGTTTATAGTGTATGCTTAATTGTGTGCAACTAAGCTAAATTTTATTTTAAACAATGAACTTTATGTTACTGTGGGTATGTAAGTCACTAGAACACCAGCATTTTATGTCTTTTAAACATGAGAAGTTTATAAAATTTTGACCCAAAACTCAACAAAATTTTAATTTTTTTTTAATATATCCGCTATGGATTGCTTAAACCACTAAATATAATATTTATGATAATTTTTATAATACCATAAGCATAATGTACTTTACCAAAAAATTATAAATTGTAATCACATAGAACATTTATGAAACAACCAACGTACCTAGACCTGCAATTTTAAGTTTTCTGTTGGGATACACATAAATAAACGGATGTTCATTTGGTATTTTCTCATTATTATTTATATTGTCTATTCTTTCTTACTTTGTCTCGAAAGCAACTTCTCATAAATGTTGAATAACAAAGGAATGTTTATATAAAATGAGAAACCATTGTGTTTTATCTTTTTCTTTTGCAAAGTAGAGCTCGAAAGTTATAAACATCTGTTTACCTAGTTTAAGTGCGTAAGCAAGTCACCATTTTCTACAAGACTAGAATAACTCCATTATATCGATTATTATTATTGTATTAGAAATTAAGTTTAAACGTAAGAAGGATATGGGAAATCTCGTGTCAACTGACCCAACTTTTAAAATCGATGCCTTCAGATCCCAAGATCAGTACTATGGGATAGTAGAGCAAACATAGATATCCCACTCTCATCCCATTATGGGACTATAAAGCGCTTCAAGGAATTTGCATAAGCTTTCTTTTAAGCAACAAAAAGGTCCATTTAACTATCTATCTAACTAACTAACTAACTAACTAACTAACTACTACTAACTAACTAACTAACTAACTAACTAACTAACTAACTAACTAACTAACTAACTACTAACTAACTAACTAACTAACTAACTAACTAACTAACTAACTAACTAACTAACTAACTAACTAACTAACTAACTAACTAACTAACTAACTAACTAACTAACTAACTAACTAACTAACTAACTAACTAACTAACTAACTAACTAACTAACTAACTAACTAACTAACTAACTAACTAACTAACTAACTAACTAACTAACTAACTAACTAACTAACTAACTAACTACTAACTAACTAACTAACTAACTAACTAACTAACTAACTAACTAACTACTAACTAACTACTAACTAACTAACTAACTAACTAACTAACTAACTAACTAACTAACTAACTAACTACTAACTAACTAACTAACTAACTAACTAACTAACTAACTAACTAACTAACTAACTAACTAACTAACTAACTAACTACTAACTAACTAACTAACTAACTAACTAACTAACTAACTAACTAACTAACTAACTAACTAACTAACTAACTAACTAACTAACTAACTAACTAACTAACTAACTAACTAACTAACTAACTAACTAACTAACTAACTAACTAACTAACTAACTAACTAACTAACTACTAACTAACTAACTAACTAACTAACTACTAACTAACTAACTAACTAACTAACTAACTAACTAACTAACTAACTAACTAACTAACTAACTAACTAACTAACTAACTAACTAACTAACTAACTAACTAACTAACTAACTAACTAACTAACTACTAACTAACTAACTAACTACTAACTAACTAACTAACTACTAACTAACTAACTAACTAACTAACTAACTAACTAACTAACTAACTAACTAACTAACTAACTAACTAACTAACTAACTAACTAACTAACTAACTAACTACTAACTAACTAACTAACTAACTAACTAACTAACTAACTAACTAACTAACTAACTAACTAACTAACTAACTAACTAACTAACTAACTAACTAACTAACTAACTAACTAACTAACTACTAACTAACTAACTAACTAACTAACTAACTAACTAACTAACTAACTAACTAACTAACTAACTAACCAACTAAAACTTAAATACATTTGTTGGGCATATGACAGTACCCCAATAAAGTTACCATACTTTTATCAATGCATCACTTTCCTTTCTTTTAATAATTAAATATGAAAATGGTGTGACCTACAAAAATATAATACAAAAATACATTCTTGGTCCGTTCTAAGATGATTCATCTATGTCAGTCTCTGCAACTTTTAAGTATGCAGAAGAACTCAGTGACGTATGAGTAATATTCCAGTTAAACTTTTAATAAATAACATCGCAACAAAATTCGACATAAAAAAGCTTTAAAACAATAACAAATTAAATACTGCTACTTTAATTCATATGATGGAATAATCGATAAATTTTTGTCGATTAACTGTTCGAATAAATAAAATTTTCTAAATTTTAAATTACAAATAAATCGAAAAATTTTGTTTGAAAAATAGTGCATAACGAAGGGAGGGACGCGATATATTTAATGAAAACTATCAGGTTCCTGGCAAGCATGTTCTTTTGGAGCTGTTTTGTACATCAAAGTCATTAAACTAATTTCAACAACAACATAAAATATAGATAAAATATATCATTCAATCGACAATCAATAACAACAATCACAGTATCTAATGGCTATAGAATACTTACTACAACCTAAAACAAAATTGTTTACTTAAGAATGATCTGAGGCATCATCTGCCGCTATCAATAGATTAGAGACTAAAATATGTATACAAGTCGTGGTGTAGCCTCAAAAATGGCCTATGTGTAATTTTTATAAAATTATTTGTTAAATAATTTGTGAGTGCTTTACTAACTATAAGTAACAATAACGAACATTTCGTTTATTGAAAAACACATAGGCCACTTTGCAGTCATGATGGCGTTATACAAATATTACATTATCTAAATACTTTTTTCAAAATTTGCTGACTAACAATTTTACCCACATCTACATACATACATCCTAATACTCAATATTAGTATTCAAACGTATTCAAATCATTACATTAAGCTGACGCCACCGAATGGCAAATACGTTTTAATCATTGCAAAAATCATTGTAATGAAGTTTATGTTTCGTTAACATGTTTAGATATTTAACTATATATTAGGGAAATGTGTACTTTGAGCTCTGCCATTTGAAAATAAATGCGGGGGAATGATGCATAATTGTTACACGATTTGGCAATTATGTCAATTGTAATTATTCTTTATTTTTCAGTTTTTATAGAATGAAAAGATTTTTTTCCAACACTGACACGGCGCAACGGGCGGTATTGTAGAAATAGAACATGCATGACCAATGGTGCATGAATCGATAAAACTAAAGTTGTAATAAATTTAGAGGAAACTTAATGATTATAATTTGTATCATTTGGTAAATAGAGAAAAAAAACTGTTTTACAATTTTTGAAAAAAAAATAAACAAATAAAATGTAACGTGTTTTAGAATGTTGTAAAATTGTATTTTAAAATGTTAATTCATTGTTAAAATGTAAGTATAAAACAGGATTTTATTGGATTTACAGGATGTAAATGTTCAAAATGTGTTTTTTGTTTCTAACGAGCAATATATAAATTTTATACAATCTATAGACAATGAGTATAGAAATACTTTATAATTTAAACTTGGACAGGAACGACATTATGATACCCTATAACAGTTATGATTACAATGAACGAATAGGAGTCACTGATCATGAAATAGAAATAGAGCTCATTATGGTCCAAATTATTTATCTAATGTTATGTATGGTTCTTGATCCCGGGGGCATGTTACCTTGATGAAAGACCCCATCTTGGTGTGATTGCAATTCCGGGGAAAAGAGGTGCTACCATTACCTCTACTCTGCCGGGACTATAAACTGGTGATGATCAAATGCCTTTCCTTGGAATTATTTGACATGGTGTCGAACCAGAGAACCACATGATCTAGTACCACGGGAACCGGTAGCCCGCAGGCCAGAATTTCGGTTTTTTCCTTGTGCCAGATATTGGTGAGGTCCTTTCTGGGTGTACGTGATGGCTGTGGTTTAAACCCAAATTTGTGGGAACAGAATGTAATTTAAAACGCTGATGCACGGTAAAGCCTGTGATTCGTGATAAGTTCGGTGATCTTGCCAAAGACAACAGATAACCCACAGAGGAGTGACTGTGGTACTAAGCGTTCGAAATGAGTTTGTGTTAAATGAATACGATACAGCATGAATGTAGTGATATACGGGTCTTCTCCCGGCTGTATACATAGAGTGAGTGTGTCGGATGTTGTGAATGTTGATGGATGATGTATAAGAATACAAGTGATAACATTGAATTTTCCCTCCTTGTATGGGTCCGTTCAGGGTTTACTCTGTTCATACCAGATTTTCCATAGTGTTCTCCGTGAGTAAGAGCATGGAATTTTGGTCTACCGAATACGTCACTAGGTGCTGTTGCTGACTCAAAGAGGCCATTCCATCTGCGTGGTTGTGAATGGAAGTGATGTTCCTGCATCTCGGAATGACAGGGCAGCAATAATCAGATTGCTCGATTACTTGAGTAAAGTGCGGCAGAACCATGTATGAATGTTTCCACTGGCGTGTATGATACACAAAAGGGCGGTGGTGAGCCACAGGGAAATATGGCCGAAAGGGTTGGTGTACACGTAAAGCACTTCTACATCTAGTTATGCATGGTCATGGGTGGCTTCTTAGATTTGTTGGTAATGTTCAAGTCTGTCAGTACTTAGTTCTTGAGTTCAATTCCCATCAGAGATTCTGGCAAAGGAGCCAGAATCGGCTATGTTATAACATACATCCTCTTTTCCAATTTTGACCCGTTAAGACTCACACAAAGGGTGCACTTTATGAAGCCAAGTTAGTTGGCCCTATTAAAGGATTATTTTACTGAAAACTGTAATACTAAAAATTGTATTAAATTACTAACAGAGTAGAAAATACAGGGTACATTTAGTCATAATGTCCATAACATATGTATGGTTTCTTCCTAAAATCTACTAACTGGTTTAAATTTTAAATTAAATGTTTTCCTAAACACCTCACCATCATCTTGTTGAAAGTTTAAAATTGTATTTATTGTCAAAATAAATATTAAAATTATTGCTTGAATAATTTTATAATTTAATATCTAACAAGTTTTTATAACATTATACCTTCATCCATTTATTTATCCTTAACGAACTGTTAACTATAAAATAATCTCTACTGACTTAACTTCCATTAAATTTTCCAATAAATTTGTTCAAGTTATAATTGTGTATCTTTGTCTTTAATAAAAATTGGCATTTTATCTGTTTTGCTTTTTTTTGTCAAAGTTGTTTTATTCTAACAAAACAATAAACTCTTAAAAGCTCAGACAAGCGTAACAATCATTCAACAATAACATTTTGCAAAAAAAATAAAATACTAAAGTAATAGCAATAAAAATTATTTCGAAAGCCTAATGAATTATCCTTTATAGCTATGTATTTCTTCTCACTTCTTTTTGCCATTCCTAAACTATAACAATAATGGAAAGCAACATTTCACCTTAGTTGCCCATAAAACAGCATGAGGTCGATAGTTAAAAGTGCAACACCTGCTGTGCGTATGTATAAATATAGATTATGTGAATAAGTAGAAGTTGACTAACAAAAAGGGGTATAATGGAATACTAATAAATAACCTTATATTTATATAAAAATGTGTATGTACAATGAAAGTATTCATATAGCTATAAATGTAAAAATCCAGTAAAATTTCGACTAAGAAAAGGTACAAATGTCTGTATTGGACTGCTGAATAATTACTATTTTTCTGTTATTTATTAAATGTAAGAAAATTCTAAATAGTATAAGTATTTATAACAAACTATAATATATACATACTTAAAATAAAATTTAAATTAGTTTGCAAAACAATTACAAAAGAAATTGCAAAATTTATTCATAATATCGACAATACAATCGAAATATTCATCTAAGACCCATGAAAGTATATATATTCTGGATCCTTATTAAATTCTAAGACGATCTAACCATGTCCGACTGTCTGTTTAAAACACGATAGAGTCCAAACGGAAGTAGTTAGCGGGCTGAAATTTTGCATAGACATTTAATATTGATGTAGTTTATTGAAAATGAGCAATATCGGTCCACGATTTCGCCTTGCCCCCATATAAGGTCCCCTTTCAGAAAATGACTTTAACGCTCATAACTAACTAAAAGAAGCAGCTATAGCGATGAAATTTTACATAAACATATTTTATAGCAACCTTAATCGCTTTGTAAAATTTTATAAGGATCGGTCCATAATTGACCCTACCCCCCATATATGGTCCCCTTCAGAAAATTACTTTTATACTTATAACTGTCTAAAAGAAGCATCTATAGCGATGAAATTCGACATCAACATATTCTATGGAAACCTTAATCGCTTTGTAAAATTTTATAAGGATCGGTTCATAATTGACCCTACCCCCCATATATGGCTCCCTTCAGATGACTTTTACACTTATAACTGTCTAAAAGAAGCATCTATAGCGATGAAATTCGACATGAACATATTCTATGGAAACCTTAATCGCTTTGTAAAATTTTATAAGAATCGGTTCATAATTGACCCTACCCCCATATATGGTCCCCTTCAGAAAATGACTTTAACGCTCATAACTGCCTTAAAGAAGCATCTCTAGCGATTAAATTCGCCATGAACATGTTTTATTGGAACCATAATGTCATTGTAAAATTTTATAAGGATCGGTCCGTAATAGACCCTATCCCCCATATAAGGTCCACTACACAAAATGACTTTAACGCTCATAACTGTCTAAAAGAAGCATCTATAGCGATGAAATTCGACATAGACATATTTTATAGGAACATAAACCGCTTTGTAAAATTTTTTAAGGATCGGTTCATAATTGACCCTACCCCCATATAAGGTCCCCTTCAGAAAATGGCTTTAACGCTCATTACTACCCTAAACTAAAATCGTTCTAGAAAATTTTACGAGGATCGGTCCATAATTGACCAAACCTCCCCCCAAATAAGGTCCCTCTCAGAAAATTACTTTAACGCTTTTTACTACCTTAAAAGTTGTAAGAGGGCTAGATCAACGGACGGACATAGCTAAATCGACGCAGAAAATGATTCTAAGCCAATTGGTATACTTTAAGGTATTGGACCAATATTATTGTGCGTCACAAACATCAGCACAATCTCAATATACCCTCCCCTCTAAAGTGGAGTAGGGTATAATAAATATTTAAATTAAATTAAATTTTTTTTCTCTATATACTAAATTCAGTTATTGTGTGACTTTATAGACTCTTAATTAAAACAAAATTATACAAATCCTATGATATCTTTGTACAAAAGTGACTCATTTAAACCGGAATTATAGCATAATCAAGATAAGATCATTTTAATTATATGAACAGAGGTCCGTCCAATCGACTTTACGATTATTATTTCCTTTTTCTATAGAAATCACAAACTAATATCAAAAGTTTATTATTATTTCAAAGGAATTCAAAAGTTTCTTTTGAACGACTTTCATTTCCTTCACGTTTTTTAATTTATTCACAGAATCGTGATGCATTTGCAACTTTTATAAAAGTTTTCCTATCATGCCACAAGTTTAATTTGTTAAATGTAATAATACTTTTTTATCACGACATTAATGCTAGGCAAAGTTCTAATTTGTTTTCTACCACTTTTGTAAAATAAGAATAATGAAGTAAAAAAATTATTATGTACTTAACGTACTTATATCACCTTAAAATTAATTCTGAGGTATTTAACTTAACTTTCAAATAATAATTATATCTATTAAAAGCTATTAAGTTAAATACTATGAAATAAAAAAAAGTATTTCTTAAACTATTATAATGGATAATAATGAGATAATATTTAAATAATGCAATACTAAGATGAGACTGGCAGACACATTTGTAAACCAGAGATATAAGTGCTTTCCTACAGGATTTAGCTACGCTGAATCCGAATCTCCATCACATCTAGGATTCGAGATTTCGTGTCCTGAACTTTGAAAAACGTATTTTTTAAACTTTTTGAAACGCTTTAATAGCACCAATACAACTTTATTTATGAAGAAGATATATCAACAGAAAGAGGGCAAAAAATTTTATGTTTTCAAACTTCAATACACGATATCTCAAATCCCAAGGGTAATAGAGAAAATCTAAGGTCAGATTCGTATAAAACCCATAAAAAAGTATAACTTGGTTAAAGGGTTTCGACTTTTTTTAAAATTTTGTCGGTCTGTGTAATCCATATAAGACTTATGGACCCAATATGTTACAGAGAGATTTAAAATGTAACCAAAATTTGTTTGATTTTGTCATTACATTTTATTTAAAATACAAATTTTAATGAATACGGTGTCTAATTGACCCTACCGACTAAGTATATTAAATATCTTACAGAAAATCCGTTTATTGTCTAAAAAATATCATTAAACAAGCAAGAAAGTATAGACAGCAATTGACGACCATATGATACCCTACACCAGTTATGAGTATATCTTAAATGTGTATTTTTTCTAAATTTTGCCTTAATTTCAATATATTTTTTATTAAATACTGATTTGGGGCTAGGGTCAAATATGAACCGATCCTAACAAAATTTGGTAAAAGCAGTTTTATTGGCATAAAATTAGATATACCGAATTTCATAAACGACCTTCTATGTGAAACTTTCAACTCTATGTATCTACTCATTTGCGATGACAGCAATATCTACCATTCATATTAATTCATTTATAGGTCAAGCCCTTTAGAGATTAGGGCAGTGAGGCAAAATATGAATGAATCACTAAATCGGGACTTGATGACAATCTCTGAATGGGATCGTATTATTAGAGTCGATTTTAACGCCTGCAAGACTCCATGTTGTTTCATCTATATTATGGGTTTTGTAAATATTAAGGAATCGGATGTTCTAGGCATGAAAATACAGTGCGATGCCCGCTGAACTAAACACATTTTTAAAGTGTCAAAAGAAGCATCCGTGTCGCGCTGTTTTGATGTAAGCCTTACTTCACTCCATCTGATCTTCTTACTATTTACATCCGACCGAAAATAGAATACAACTCTCATATATGGGCTGGAGCTTCAAAATCCATTGTGGAGTTACTCGACCGCGTACAAGAGAGGGTAAAAGATGTAATCGGTGACAGTAGGGTATCCATCTCATTGTGTATTTCACTGATCTATCGATATTACAATAGAGTTTGTTCCTCTGAAATTTTGCTATATCATTTATGCTTATATAAAACGTAGTTGTACCTTTTTAAAGATAGTACTATACTTGGCATAATCATTGGCTCCAAAGCCCAGTTTAGGGAATCCGGTTATATGGGACTAGCTAAAATAATGTACCAAAATTCATCAAGTTATCTTAAAAATTGCTATATTGATTACAAGCTTTACATGCACAGGCAAACAGACTGACGGACGGAAGGATGGAGATGGCTTAAGTGACTCAGAAAATAATTCTGAGTCAATTGATATAACTACTTTAAGGAGCATTAATTCTATGCATTACAAACATCAAAATAAGGTGTTATATAGATTTCGCGCACTATGGCCCAAATTCGGCTAAAAAGTTAAGTACTTTTTTTAAGATATGGGCAATTTCATGTCAAGGAACCCAACTCAAAAAATCGATTTTGCTCGCACCAAGGTTAGTACTATTGTATAGTAAGCAAGACACAAATGTTCAGGTCTATCGGTCAAGAACTGCCGGACTTGTCCGATTTGGACATTTTGGTCATATAGTGTTTTGTTCAAAACATCGATTTTAAAAGTTGGGTCACTTGACATGAAGATAGTTTAATAACTTTTTATACCCTCCACCACCATCAATGGTGATACAGAGTATAATTAAGTTTGTCATTCCATGTGTAACACCAAGAAATATTCATCTGAGAACCAACAAAGCATATATATTCCGGGTCCTTATCAAATTCAGCGTCGATTTAGCTATGTCTGTCTGTCTGTCTGTCTGTCTGTCTGTCTGTCTGTCTGTCTGTCTGTCTGCCTAAAACACGTCTGTCTACTTAAAACACACTAAACAAATGAAATAAACCAAATTCACCAAAAAAATATTCATTGTTGTCCTAAGCAGTTTGGTATTGAAAATCAGTAAAATCGGTTCACAATGTTAAAAGTTATGAGTAAAAATTTCAGACTACCTCGAAAAAATACGTTTTTTTTCGTAATTCTTAAGTCGTTTTCTCAGGAACTACAAAAGATAATTCGACGAAATTTGTTACACGTTATTTAAATCAAAACAATCGATCCAAAATGTCTCATTGTCCCCATACTAAGGTACATAATTCCGGAAATGGATTTATAAATATATAATGAACAGAAATCATACTACTAACGTAGATTTGTATCGGTCCACAATTGATCATAGCTCCCATATAAGGCCCGCTTCTGAAAATCACTCAAACACGCATTTTCACTGATAAATAAACCTGTCAAGATAAAATTCGACATGAATATGTTTTGTGTATATATAAATCACTCTATGAAATTTTTTCCGAATCGGTCCATAATTGGTCATAGCTCCCATATAAGGTCCACTTCCAAAAATCACTCAAACGCACGTATTTCATTGATATATAAAGCTATCGAGAAAAAATTCGGCACGAATATATTAAGTATATGTATCAATTACTCTACGAATTTCTTTTCCGGATAGGCCTTTAATTGGTCATAGATCCCATATAAGGTACACATTCGAAAATCACTTAAACGCATATAATATATTAACTAATAAAGCTATCGGGATAAAAATCGACGTGAATATATTATATGTATATATATATAAATCATTATGGGAAATTTTTCCCGGATCGGTCCATAATTGGTCACAACTCCCAATAAGAATCATTACCGAAAATAACTTAAATGCACAATTTCACTGACAATAAAAGTTATCGGAATAAAATTAAACTTGAATATGTTTGGTGTATATATAAATTTTTCCGGATCGGTCCTTAAATAGTCATAGCTCCCATATAAGGTTCACTTCTGAAAATCCATTAATACCACATAATTCTTTATTAAATGAATATATACGGATAAAAATCGAGATGATTTATGATTTATATCTGTACACAGATGATTTATCTGTGTATAGATAAATCATTCTGCTAAAATGTTTTCCAATTGATCCGTTATAGATCGTAGCTCCAATATAAGGCCAACAACATCGTTTGAAAAGCTCATATATAAAAACACTTGTTGGACCCGATCAAAAGAAGTTCCATATAAGCTTAAAGAAATTGCTTAATGATAGTACCCTCACTACGGAAACAAAACATATGCCGAGTTATCTAAAATCTAGATAGTTAAATGGGTTTTATTAAAAAATAGCTTGCTGGTGGAGGGTATTTAAGATTCGGCATGTCCGAATATAGCACTCTAACTTGTTGTTCTTCAAATGGTAATTTTAGAGTTTTCATTAAAAAGAACTAAATAATCTTAAAAATATAATGGTTCGATATTCAATAGATTTATTCGATTTGTAAAATCACTATACCAGTCGTTTTAAATGTTGTATCTTGGTGTTACAAACATCTTAATATTCCAATAATTCTTATCTATCAAATATTTAAAAATAGTATCTCAAATGTCAGCTATTTAAATTTACCATTTAAAATTATACCAATAATCTTACAAAAATGTTTATGTCTAGATTTTTTTATTAGAAAAAAAAAAAACAATAATCAATTTCTACATTTCTGTTTGATTTAGATTAGCATCTTGCAATAAATAAAATTCAAATGTCCATTAGTGTTTATTATTTTTTCGAGAGAATTTCATCATCAAAATATTATTTTCTTTCTTAAATTCCCCGAAAGCAATAGGTTTTGGCATAAATAAAGATTTAACAGAACAGTGAATTTTGCGTAAGGCTTTTATTTCACAAAATACAATTTAAATTTTGCGTTAAAGAAAATCCCTATAAATCTTTTGCTATTATATGTTTTTACTTACAATATGGCAAAAGTTTTTCTGTTTATTTTATGGACAATAAAGTATAAAAACGGTATTACGTGGACACAAAAATACAAAAAAAAATGTCTAGGAGAGCACTTAAAGATCTTTTTTTACGTCTTACATAAGTAGATATTTACTTGTTTTATATGTGTATGTACGTAGGTACATATATTTGTATATAGGACATTAAATCAAGGAACCTTTCAATAATATAAATTTTATTATCTTTTTTTTATAAAACGAATAGAAATTGTGAATATATGTTTGTGTATATTTCATTGAAAAATTTTTATGGCTTCCATAAGGTTTGCTAGTAGTTTATGTAGTAAAAATGAAAATGCTCTTATAGCATTCATACACGTAAAACGAATTGTTTGGGAAAATTCTTATAAATTGGCGTTAAACCAAGGTCATTTGATTATTTCAGTTTCGTTAACACAATATTTATTGAACTTGTTTACAATGAAAAATAAATTAAAGCAAAAAATGAGACGAAATTTAATAACCTTTTTTAAGTTGAAGTCATTTTATATAACAGCTATAAGGAATTATACAATAATCTATTTTACCTTAAAGCATTAAAAAAATGTTTTAGATATATCTACAATTTTAGGGCCATTTGGAACCTATTGCTTTTGGTCATTCTTATTTCTAAGTTTAAAGTTTATTAAAAATGGTTAAATCGGTTATGCAGATGATGTATATCATATATACCGGTCATCTTGAGAAAATAACTTAAATGTTCATAAATAATTTCTAGAAATTAACATCACGATTACAAAATTTTATGGAAAGTTTATATTTGGCTCATATAAAGTCTTCTTTTAAATGGCTTAGTGGTGTTTTCTGGAGTAGGGTATTCTATGTCCGGTCGTTCTTAACTATGATTTTATGCCTGATACAACATCAACAATGAATATTTCGGGAAAAGAGACAGGGAGATGGTAGATTGTCGGAGGTCCATCTATTACGATGTATTATACACATATATAGCAAAACAAGTAGGAAAATATAATCGGATATGGCCGTCTATATGACACCCTACACCATGAGTTTTCAAAAAGAGGCTTTATATGGCAGTTAGAGTCAAATATGGGCCGATCCTCAACATATTGGGATTATCGCGATTTCTAAGGTCATAAGTCAATTTTTGGAAGTTTAAGATAGTCTTAATCGACTCAGAAAGTGATTCTGAGTCGATCGGTATACTTTAAGGTCGAGTTAGGATCAATATTTTTATACCCTCCACCACCATCAGTGGTGATAGAGGGTATATATAACTTTGTCATTCCGTGTGTAACACCAAGAAATATTCATCGGAGACCCAACAAAGTATATATATTCTGGGTCCTTATCAAATTCCGAGTCGATTTAGCAATGTCCGTCTGTCCGTCTGTCTGTGTAAAACACGCTCACGATAAAACGAAGTACTAGAGTTTAACCAAATTCACCCAAAATGTTCTTCATTTTCCTAAGTTGTTTGGTATTGAAAATGGGCAAAATCGCTTAACACCGGGAAAAGTTATGAATCAAAATTTAAAACAACCTCGAAAAAATAAGCATTTTTTAAACATTCTGATGTAATTTTCTCGAAAACTGTACAAGATAATTCCATGAAAGTCACCATACATTCGTTTCTACACCTTCATCCCTGCTGAAAATTACCAGAATCGGTCCACAATTTCTTGTACCTCCCAAACAAAAGTACATATTCCCGGAAAATGGGTTTTTTGTTAATTACTTCCGTCACAATGTCGATATCTTCACAAAATTTTACAAATTAAAATCTTATGTCAATAGAAATCATTCAGAGAAAAAATTTTCTGGATAGGTCCATAATTGGACATAGCTCCCATACAAGGTCCCCTCCCGAAAATCACTTAAACGCGCATAACTCATTACTAAATTAAGATATCCATATAAAATTTGGTACAAGTATTGTTCATATGCATAGAAATATTACTGTGAAAGTTTATTCCGATCGGTTCATAATTGGTCTTAGCTCCCATATAAGGTCCCCTCTCGAAAATCACTTAAACGCGCATAACTCATTACAAAATTAAAATATCTATATAAAATTTGGTACAAGTATTGCTCACATATACAGAAATAATACTATGAAAGTTTTTTTTTTAGCTCCCATACAAGGTCCCCTCCCGAAAATCACTTAAACGCGCATAACTCATTACTTAATTAAAATATCCATATAAAACTTGGTACAAGTATTGCCCATATGCATAGAAGTATTACTGTGAAAGTTTTTTCCGATCGGTCCATAATTGGTCATAACTCCATACAAGGTCCCCTCCCGAAAATCACTTAAACGCGCATAACTCATTACTATATTAAGATATCCATATAAAATTTGGTACAAGTATTGCCCAAATCTATCCTTGAAAATCCTTAAATCTATCACACACATGCATACATGCAAATTACTAAATATTGTTAAGCGCTATAAAAGAATATGGCGTTTGTAATGTTCAATAAATCTTGGAATTATAATAGATTTAAGTTGTTTAAATCTTGGGATTTTTCTATTTAAGATATGAGAAAACTTATTTCTACAAATATTTGATCAATTAGAAAAGTATTAATATTAAGGTAGCTGGTGGAGGGTATTTATGATTCGGCTCAGCCGAATATAGCACTCTAACTTGTTGTGTGTTACAAACATCAGCAGAAACACATAATACCCCAATATAGTGCTGTAGGGTATGAAATTAAACACATATAGCCCCAACTTTCTTAAGATAAATATACAACATTTGACCAGAAATCATTTTGTACATAATAACAGAATTCATTTGGATTATTTAATCATTTTCAACTACACAAGTAGACTCAATATCTTGTTGCCAGAAGAATATAAAATAATATGTGCAAGAATTTAATATAATAATATGACTATTATAGACTTCCTTATGACTAGTGTTTTATAAGAAACCACAAATCTAAACACACAATAAATAAATGAAGTATATATGAGTATGTGTTTGCTTTTGTCTCCTTTTCTATTCTCTAGACTAATGAATAAATCATGAACCGGAAACTACAGCAAACAATATAAACAGTATATACCACATACATGTGTACATAATCGTACGATAACAAAATATTACTTAATAGAGATATGAATTTTTATACATGTACGTATGTATAAATACATATATTTATGTATATGTATACTATAAAGTATTTGTCCCAGATATTAACACATAATCACCACCAGCCTCATCATCATTATCAACATCGTCAAACTTCAACATATGCCAACGTATGATTTTTCATTCTATAATCATTTATATTCATTATTAAAAGTAGAAGAAAAAATAAAAAATATTTAAAAAATAAAGAGAAGAAAATTTTCTATAATATTTCCAGCATTTATATCTTTAGGCAAAAATTCAACTTCCTTGGTAAATTATTCCATTAAAAGATAAAAATAGATATAAAATTATATTAAGTAAATTAAAGTTTCTATCATACCATCGTACAATTTTAAATAAATTCTATGTTGAATAATGTAAAAAAAGTTAATGTGTTTGTTTTCTATCTTAGTCTACTGTTTGAACACCCTATAACAAAGGGCAGAATTGTCGGTGGAGTGTAGTAATATGATTACATCTGGAAATTTCAAATTAGTTATGATATATCCTAAATATTAGTACTTATATATCGCCATGTTAATATAAAAAATAACTTATTAATAACTATCTAGTATAATTCCTTAGAAGAAAAGTATGTATTTCCAAACTGTATTAAAACTTTTATTTTATCTTAACCATCGGTTTTTAATAAGATTCCTTCGACCTCCAGAGATAATAAAACGATAATCTTACGTTTAGCATTATTTATAAATATTAAGGTCTTCCGTGTACCACTTTTTTCCAGAAATACCTCTTAACTAATGCGTAATAATGTACTAAATAGGAGTAAAATAAAAAATATTCTTTTGAAGTTCCCTACCAGCGATGGAAATATTGATCACTGAAAATATGTTAAAAATATTTGCCTGGAAACTTTTCGAAATGGGTCTAAAAAATGACGCAATTTTAATTTTTTAAGAGTATTTTCCAAATTTCGTTATGCCTCTCAATTGATTCTGAACCGACTGGTATACTTCAGGATAAATAATTTTGAATGTTACAAACATTTGCAAATTGTGCCTATTTTTGGATAGATACTAGTATATTAGACGTAGATAGAAGATAAAAGGCCCGGTTGTATGGGGGCCAGGGCAGAAATTTAGCAGATCCTTATAAAATTTATTATGGGGAATTATGTTTATATAAAACTTATTTATACCAAATTTCATCGTGATACCATGGACATATTGACATTCCATTCATATTCCGAAGGTGACTTTGTATAGTGGATAGGGTTAAATGAGGCCCGATCATTACGAAAATCTACAATATTTGTAATTATATCAAACTTAATTATGCTGATTTTTGGATAGATAGTAGTATATTAGACGTAGTTAAAAGGTAAAAGGCCCAAATCGGAAGGTTCACTTTTATGGGCGCAAGGTCAGAACTTGAGCCGATCCTTATAAAATTTATTGTCGGGAATAACGTTTATATAAAACTTATTTGTGCCAAATGTCATCGTGATACTAGTGATTATAACTGAGTTGTGGGCGTTCAAATCATTTTCGGAAGTGGACTGAGTATAGGCTCAAGTGAGGCCAGATCGTTACGAAAATCGACAGTGTTATTTATAATTGTATCTAACGTAATTATACCGATTTTGGAAAGATAGTAATATATTTGACGTAGTTATGATCTAAAAGGCCAAAATCGGTAGGTCCGGTTGTATGGAGGCTAGAGCAAAAATTGGTCCGATCCTTATAAAATTTAATGTCGGGATTTATGTTTATATAAAACGTATTTGTGCTAAATTTCATCGTGATACTAGAGTTTATAGGTGAATTGTGGACGATCAAATCATTTTCTGAAGGGGACTTTGTATGGGGCATAGGGTCAAAGGAGGCCCGATCGTTACTAAAATTTACAGCGTTATTTAGGATTAAAACAAACTTAGTTGTGTCAATTTGTGGGAAGATAGTGATATAGTTTACGTAGTTAAGAGCTAAAAGGCCCAAATCGGAAGGTCCGGTTATATGGAGCTAGGGCAAAAATTGGCCTTATAAAATTTATTATTAGTATTTATGTTTATATAAAACTTATTTGTGTCAAATTTCATCGTCATACTAGTGTGTATAAGTGAATTGTTGACATTCAAGTCATTTTCCGAAGGGGACTTTGTATGGGGGCTAGAGTCAAATAATGCCCGATCTTTTCGAAAATAGCTAGAATTATTACATCTTATATAAAACTAAGTTTAGCCAATTTTTGTAGATATAGTAGATCATTTAACATAATTATAAGGTCATTTGTATTGGGGCTAGGTAAAATAATGGATCTTGGATCAAGTAAAACACACATGGCAAATTTCATCAAATTATATTAAAAATTGCGACCTGTTGCGTTCGCACAAGGTTTACATGGACAACAGACGGACGGACGGACATATTTTAATCGACTAAGGAGGATTGATTCTGTGCCGATTGGTATACTTTAAGGTGGGTGTAGGATCAATATTTTTGAGTGTTACAAACATTAGCACAAACGCATAATACCCTCCCCACTGTAGCGGTGTAGGGTATAAAAATTTGAGTTATTTATTTATATATCGAACGCATCGATTCCTACATAAGATTGTTAAAAAGGCAGTTACACTCTTATGAACATTCATCAAACGAAAGAAGACGTGAACGAAAGAAGACGAAAATAGGGAAATCGGATCTTTAGTTTTACTGATCGCAATTAGTTCATTATAGATTGTATGTACTTATTTGATTTAAGACGTCTGGCAGCATTACATTTACATACATAGTACTTATTTCTTTTAATAGTTTACAATTTGTAACATATCTTTAGGATGTAGAAAACTATTACTATTAGGTGGAACGATTTTAATCACATCGCATAAGATGGGTAGTATATTGATGTATTATTATAATATACCATGTATATTCTTGGTCTTTATAAGTTTCTAATATGATCTAGCTATGTAATAAATTATGAAAATATAAATCTATAAGTCCATTAATGCTATAATCCAAAATTTAGCTTCATATTTCCCAAGTTAGTTACTAATTTCAGTGCCTAGTTGATTAAAAAGACGGATTATGTACTTATAAGTCACATTTTATTCGACCTTACCCTCATACCGGCATTTCCTCGGCTTCATTCTTATTTTATTTTATAAAATATGAAAAATTATATAAGTTTTCCTTTGTCCACAGCTAGAGAAAAAAAAAACGAAAAGTTTTAGCATTGTAACATAAGGTCTCTATTCTATGTTACAATTTTTTTTTCCATTTCATGAGAAATGCTTTTGTTACTAGAAAACATAACCAGTAGCAGTACATTCCTTGGCACATATTTCCCCCCAAAAAAAAAAACATGAATAATACTAAAATTTAAATTAACATTATCTAAGTAATATGAAAGTAAATTGTTTCTCTAAGTCTTAAAATTTATTAAAATTGTTAGAAGAGAAAAATGAAAAAAAAAAAAAAAAATAAAAGTAGGCAAAGAGATTTTATCATTGTAATATACTGCATACATACATATTTACTATTTGAGTGCAAGATACCGCACAAGTTTTCGAAATGTTTTTCCTGTCCCCATAAATAAAGACCCAAAACGGTAACTCAAAGATTTATTAAGCTTGACACACTTTGTAATTGCAAGCTGTTTATATCAGTATATCTTAAAATCTTTTAAGGAAATCCAGCATTTAGAAACTCACTTACATACAGACATATATTTTTGAAAACATATAAGGCCTAACGAGTATATGCAATATGTTGGCCATTAAAGTCAATATTACATTGTCAAGGATTTCTTTCGTTTATGGGTTTTTGGTCAAAACCAATTCAGTTTTCTAAGGATTTCACAACCTGCTGTTTTACTTCCCATTTCATTTGTCAATTCAAGTATACAGATAAACACAAACATATTTCTTACTAACAAATACTAAATATAGCCCAGCAGTTTTATATGGAGTATCACTTATACGCAGAATTTTGCCACTAACTTATTCAACTTCAATTTATAGATTTTTGAATCATTAGTCACGTATGTGACATGTAATTAATAAAGAAAGTCTGGGGTAAAGATGTTAATCGAACCTCTATTGTCCATTTAGTTCTGTTTCTTCTATGATGGTTATCACCCTCCGAACTGCAGATATAAATGTTCTCTATGTATGAGCATACATAAGTATGTATTTTGTGTTCCTGTAAGTTTTCGTTTCCATTATTGTGCCATATGTTTACAAAAGCATTTAACCGTTAATAAGTCCTTTAGACGATAATCTCAACATGAAATGGACAACATGTCCTTTAGTTGTATTTGATTTTATGGTTAGTGCAATTGTCACATGTTTTTGTAGGATTAACTCAAGCGTTTGTTTGATTAACAATTGATTTACAAACAAAAAACTTTTTTATTTTCAAAATAAGAACAAAATTTATATGTATCAGTGTCACAACGATTAAAATTGTATTGGGAATTTAAGTGGATTATGTCATCTTTTCACATCTTATTATAAGAATACTTTTCATTGTTTACTCTAACACTTAACTTGACCCACAAAGAATTTAACTTAAGTTTAAAAGGTCAACATAAAACCATGCTGCCCGTATATAAAATAACAATGAATAGTGCACAATGGGAAATTTGTTAATAATGAATAATTTTGTTATAACTAAATGCATAATGATTATTATTTTTGTAAGAAAATTTATTATTGCATTATTTACTCCGATTGAACTCAAGTTTTCAATCTACAATATTATTATAATCTAACTCATATATGTATATGCATATATTTTGTTCCACTAAGTTTACAAAATTTCACACTGTGCACCATACAAACAATAAAACCACATAACAAATTTTAACATGGAATTTAAAGTCAACATAGCAAATTAAATTGGACACTCTTTTAAAACCCGCAGCATAGAAGAAAACAACTTACATTGTTTTCAAAAATAAGCAAAGGAGTATGTCCATTTTGAAATCCTCCTCAGTGGCGATAGAGGGTATGAGTAAAGCTTTAAAAAATAACCGAGAATAAAGTGCATATATTCTGGGACCTTATGAAATTTTCAGTAGAATTGGGTATGTCCGTCTGTATGCTGGAAGTTAAAATTAAGAAAAATCGGTCGTACGTTTTAAATGAAAGTTAAAGAAAGCCCAATACATTACGTTTCTTTTGTAGATTTTAAAAAAACTACTGCTGATTAGGAAACAATTTTTGTCAGACTTTCACTCTCCTAAGACGAATTCTGTTAAAGATCTTAATAGTCGGTACAGAAATTGATATACAAACCTTCCATACAAATGTATTTAGATATTTCCGGAAAATGGATTTGTCTATAAAAAGTCTTTTTCGTGGCTTTTTTTACCCTACACCACCATCAGTGGTGATAGAGGATATATATAACTTTGTCACTCCGTATGTAACACCAAGAAATATTCATCTGAGAACCAATAAAGTATATATATTCTGGGTCCTTGTCGAATTCTGAGTCGATTTAGCTATGTCCGTCTGTCTGTGTAAAACACGCTCACTATAAAACGAAGCAATGGAATTTAACCAAATTCACCCAAAATGTTCTTAATTTTTAATTGGCATTGAAAATGTGCAAAATCGGTTCACATCGGGAAAAGTTTTGAATCAAAATTTGAAACAACTCCGAAAAAAAGCATTTTTTATATATTCTGATGTAATTTTCACGAAAACTATGAAATATGATTCCATAAAAATCATCACACATTCGCTTCTACACAAGAGCTTGATTCCTGTTGAAAATTGACGGAATTGGTCTACAATTTCATATACCTCCCATACAAAAGTACATATTCCCGGAAAATTAGTTTATTGTTAATAACTTCCGTCAGAATGTTGATATCTTCACAAAATTTTACAAATTAAAATTTTATGTCAACAGAATTTATTCAGAGAAAAAACTTTTCTGGATCGGTCCATAATTGGACATAGCTCCCATACAAGAACCCCTCCCGAAAATCACTTAAATGCACATAACTCATTACTAAATTAAGATCTCCATACAATATTTGGTACAAGTATTGCTCTTATATACAGAAATATTACTGTGAAATTTTTTTCCGATCGGTTCATAATTGGACATAGCTCCCGTACAAGGTCCCCTGCCGAAAATCACTTAAACGCACATAACTCATTACTAAATTAAGATATCCATATAAAATGTGGTACAAGTATTGCTTTTATATACAGAAATATTACTGTGAAATTTGTTTCCGATCGGTTCATAATTGGTCATAGCTCCCATACAAGGTCCCCTTCCGAAAATCACTTAAAGGCACATATCTCATTACCAAATAGTGATATCTACAAAAAATACTGTTTTTGTACACAGAAGTGTTATTTCAAAATTGTTTCACGATCTGTCCATATTTGGTCATAGCTCCCATACAAAGTTTCCTCCCCAAAATCACTAAAATGCACATAACTCATTACCAAATATTGATATCCATACATTTAGCATAAATATTGCTCTTATATACAGAAATGACCTTATAAAATTGTTTCAACATCGGTCCATATTTGGTCATAGCTCCCATACAAGGTCACGTCCAGAAAATCACTTAAATACACCATATTCATTATAGCAATGAGCGTTAAAGTAATTTTCTGAATGGGACCTTATAGGGGAGTAGGGTCAATTAAGGTCCGATCCTTATAAAATTTTACGAAGAGATTTAAGTTCCTATAAAATATGTTCCTGTCGAATTTTAAAGTAATTTTCTGAAGGGAATTTTATATGGGCGATAGGGTCAATTACGGGCCTATCCTTGTACAATTTTACAAAGGATTTATGTTCACATAACACATGTTTGTGCCGAATTTCACCGCTATAGATACTTCTTTTATCCAGTTATTAGCGATAAAGTCATTTTCTGAAGGAGGTCCTATATGGGGGCTAGGCGAAATAGTGGACCGATATTGCCCCTTTTCCAATATCAAACAAACTGCATTAACTAAAAGTATCTGTGCAAAATTTCAGCTCGCTAGCTACTTCCATTTGGACCTTATCGTGTTTTCAACAGACAGACGGACAAGGCTAGATCGTCTTAGAATCTAATAAGGACATATAAATATACATATGTATACTTTTATGGGTTTTAGACGAATATTTCAATGTGTTACAAACGGAATGACACAAAAAAAATTTTGATGGTGGGTATAAAAAGGGCACTTTTATCCTTTGATCCAGCTCACCTAATATTCACGTCAGAACAAAAGTTTTGAGAAATGCTTTCTTTTTGTAAACATTTATTAAAACAACAAAATTAAAAATTAGCTTTTTTTCATTATGCACGACACTGTATTCCGTTCTGCGCATGATCTGTGCTAACACTAAGCTTTTAAACATACTTGATTTTACAGCAACATTGCCAAAAACACTGTAACATAAATGTTAATAAAGCTTTTCTTATGCTTACAGTTGCTATAATTTCACCATAATTATGTAAATTTAAAAAGTTCAATTTATTAACTCCAAAAGCTTTTTGCTGTTATTAAATATTTTGTTTTCTTATATTTTCGAAAGTTTTTATTTTATTTTCTGTTAAAAACTTAACATACTTAGCTACTTCGTTATTGCTTATTATTTAAATTTTATGCACTTTTTTACGATATCTTAAAGTTTATTTCTTTTTTTTTTGTTTTGATATCCACAAACTACATTCACAAATAATAAATATAAAACTAATACTTAGAAATACAGAAATACATAAATATATTATAAATAATAATAAATAAATAATTTATATTTCTTAAATATAAAAGGGGGAAACTGAGGAAGTTTGTTTTAAGGGGGATAATAACTAAAAATAAATACAGGGATTTTTTATTAAACCAGTCCTATAGTTCAAGCCTAAGTTGTGAAAGTTAATGGGTATAAAAAGACTTAGACCTCATTACATTCCAAATATAATTGACTGCAATCGAAACCAGAACGCCCTCTGCGGCCAGCTTCGTATATTTGGTCGAAACTACCATCACTGGTGCGGTCCAAAAGATAACTGGTGGCGTAACTGTAAGAGAAGAAGAAATAAATGTTAAGGTAATTTTTAACAAGTACATATAGGGCTAGAAAGTTAAAAAAATGCTTTAACATATATTCTTTTGAAGAAAGCTTTTAGCAAAAAAAGTTATAACTTACGATCCCAATTGACAGAAAATACTGGCACCACCGATTTCGCGTAAACATTCGGTATTAGCTTCACACATATAACGTTGCAAGCACTTCTCATCGGTACTGCGATAAGTACGGACATAACCCTTCAACATGGAAATACCGGCAACAGTGGCATCACTTACAGAATCACGTTTACCCAATGAACGGGCATTCAAAGAACGATGAGAGAATGAAGTTTTCAAAGCATCCAAAAGATTCATAACGATTTGTATAAACTAGAATGCATTAAGAAATATAATAAAACATCAAATAAAAGTACTTAATTTAAGCAATAGTCTGAGAATTAGATTAAAACAGAAAAATAAACTATAGTGTAGATTATAAAGCATAAATAGATAATTAAAAATAAATTTACAAAACTACTGGTTTAATAAATATGTAAAGAATGAAAAATAAAAATTATATTATAATAAGTTTGCTTTACCTCTCCGGCTTGTTTGGCCATTGAATTCACTTGTTCTGGATCTTTTGTACCAAGTACCGTTGATAATACTGCTGCCAAGACGCCCTGTTTATATTTTTCATATTTTTTTATTTTTTTTTTTTATTCAAGCATGTAACCATATAAAATCCACCAAAACCATTAACCAGTGTTTAATTTTTGAGTTTATTTGTTTAAGTTTTACATGATAGTATGTTTGTGTTTAATATAAAAGCGTAACAATTTTTCCAGAAAACAAACACACATGAAAATAATCGGGAAGTTTGGAAAAAAGAAAAAAAAAAGAGAGAAAAAAGAAGTTGTTTTTTTATAAATGGTTTTCAATATGTGTTCCATTTCTAATATTTTTTTCTTATATATATTTTAATACAAAAATCAGTTTATTCTTATAAATGCTTTTATAATCGTTTTATTTGGTTTGTACTTCAACAGGTTAAAAGAACTAAGAATTGTGTTGTATTCTAAAGGTAAAATATATTTTTGTTTGTATTATATACATTTACATATTTAACAATTCTTTTTTAAATGATTTTTCAATGCATATGGCAATGGCAAAAATTTGTTACATGGAAAAGCTTCGTAAATTTTACTTTGACTATCATTGATAAATCAATATTTTCTATAAAAGAATTTTATTTTATTTATCAGTATATGAATGCACAAAGTATTAATATTTTTACAAGAATTCTTTATTTGCTGAAAATACCAGTTTCATTTATTATCAATAGTATTTGCACCATGTGAACATTTATTGGAACATTTCTTATAAAAATCTGAGCTCTTTTAAAACTACAGATTTATTACACATTTTCTCACAAAAATTTTATAATTTTCCAATTTCATAAATCGGATTTTTACTATATCAGCAAATTAAACAGAAAATGCTAACAGATAACTTTAGTTTGAGTTCGACTCTAGAAAAGAAAAAGCTTTGAATGATCTACTTATTTTTTAAGAATTATAAGCCTGAACAGGAAATGATAACAGATGCCCTGAAGTTTGGGTTTGACTATGGAAAAAAAGCTTCTAATATGAAACTTCTTCTAGGCCCACTATATTGGCTTTTTGAAACCAGCAACATATGTCTGAATTTTAGGTTTGACTACAGAAAAAAAGCTTCTGATAATGTGAATCTTTTTAACACATGACCAAAAGTTTGGGTTTGACTATACAAAAGAAGAAAACTTCTGATAATGTGAAGCATTTAAGAATTATAAGGCCGACTATATTGGCTTTTTTAAATCAGATAAGATAATGCTAACAGATGCCCTGCAGTTTAGGTTTACTAAAGAAAAGAACAAAAAGCTTTTGATGATCTACTTATG
Organism: Lucilia sericata; assembly: GCF_015586225.1. Taxonomy (NCBI): domain Eukaryota; kingdom Metazoa; phylum Arthropoda; class Insecta; order Diptera; family Calliphoridae; genus Lucilia; species Lucilia sericata. The sequence goes on along the minus strand of NW_023994440.1, from coordinate 69,804 downwards.
TAAAGTTTTTAAGAATTATAAGGCCAACTATATTGGCTTTTTTAAACCAGATTAGAAAATGCTAACAAACGCCATGAAGTTTGGGTTTGACTATTGAAAGAAGAAAAGCTTCTGATGTGAAGCTTCTAAGAATAAGAACGTCGACTATATTGGATTTTTTTAAACCAGATAAGATAATGCTAAGAGATGACCAAAAGTTTGAGTTTGACTATAGAAAAGAAAAAAAGAATTTGATAAGAAAAAAGCTTCTGATGTGAAGCTTTTAAGAATAAGAACCTCGACTATATTGTTTTTTTTTAATGCTGACACATGCCCTGAAGTTTAGGTTTGACTATAGAAAAGGAAACAAGTAAGAGTGTTATATTCGGCCATGCCGAATCTTATATACCCACCATCAAATCATCCTTATAAATAAACTTTGATATTATCGATCTATGTTGAATCATATGTCGATATTATTATGAACATCAGGGAAATATTTGGAAGATGGAATTTAATAAAGGCTTAAGCATGGACCGTGCTCTTCCGAATTAAAAATATTAATTTTGTTTGATCCAATATTTATAACCATAAACTCATACAACACTTGTTTATGTGAAATTTCATCGCTGTAGTCGCATTTGAGCGTTACAGCCAGTAACGAGCGTTACAGTCACTATCTGAGGGGGACCTTATATGGAGGGTGGGGTCAGTTATAGACCGATCCCCATAAAATGTGATAAATAGTTTTTGGCTAGTACAAAACTTGTTTACGTAGAATTTCACTGCTGTAATAGCATTTTTGAGTCAGTAATGAGGGGGGTATGGTCAATTACAGACTGATCCTCATAAAATTTAGTGAGAGATTGTAGCTAATACGAAAATTGTTCATGTCGTACTCAGTACTCGCAGTTTTAAGCTAGTAATGAGCTTTAAAGTCATTTTCTGAAGGGGACCTTACAAGGGGGATAGGGCTAATTAAGGACCGATCCTTATAAAATTTGATAAAGAACTTTTGGCTCACACAAAACTAGTTTGTGCCTTAAAGTCATTTTCTGAAGGAGACCTTATATGGGGGGTAGGGTCAATTATGGACCCACCCTCATAAAATTTAAGAAAATGATTTTAGTTCCTATACAAATTTTTTATGTCGAATTTTATTGCTATATATATGAACATATGTTTCTTAAGGTCAGAAATGAGCATTAAATTCATTTTCTGAAGAGGACCTTGTATTGGGGGTAGGGTCAATTATGAACCGATCCTTATAAAATTTTACGAAGAGATTTAAATTCTTATAAAACATGTTTGTGCCGAATTTCATCGCTATTGATGCTTTTCTTAGCCAGTCATGGGCGATAAAGTCATTTTCTGAAGGGGACTTTATATGGGGGGTAGGGTCAATTATGGACCGATCCGTTATAAGATTATATGAAGAGATTTATGCTCCCATAAAACATGTTTGTGCCGAATTTCACCGCTATTGATGCTTCTCTTAGCCAGTTATGGGCGATAAAGTCATTTTCTGAAGGGGACTTTATATGGGGGGTAGGGTCAATTATGGACCTATCCTTATAAAATTTTACAAAGAGATTTATGTTCCCATAGAACATGTTTGTGCCGAATTTCACCGCTATTGATGCTTCTCTTAGCCAGTTATGGTCGATAAAGTCATTTTCTGAAGGGGACTTTATATGGGGGGTAGGGTCAATTATGAGCCTATCCTTATAAAATTTTAAAAAGAGATTTAGGTTCCCATGAGACATGTTTGTGCCGAATTTCACCGCTATTGGTTCTTCCCTTAGTAAGTTATGAGCGATAAAGTCATTTTTGAAGGGGACTTTATATGGGGGGTAGGGTCAATTATGGACCGATCCTTATAAAATTTTACAGAGAGATTTATGTTCCCATAAAACATGTTTGTGCCGAATTTCACCGCTATTGATGCTTCTCTTAGCCAGTTATGAGCGATAAAGGCATTTTCTGAAGGGGACTTTATATGGGGGGTAGGGTCAATTATGAGCCTATCCTTATAAAATTTTAAAAACAGATTTAGGTTCCCATAAAACATGTTTGTGCCGAATTTCACCGCTATTGGATCTTCCCTTAGCAAGTTATGAGCGATAAAGTCATTTTCTGAAGGGGACTTTATATGGGGGGTAGGGTCAATTATAGACCGATCCTTATAAAATTTTACAGAGAGATTTACGTTCGCAAAAAACATGTTTGTGCCGAATTTCACCGCTATTAATGCTTTTCTTAGGCAGTTATGAGCGATAAAGTCATTTTCTGAAGGGGACTTTATATGGGGGGTAGGGTCAATTATGGACCGATCCTTATAAAATTCTACGAAGAGATTTAGGTTCCCATAAAACATATTTGTGCCAAATTTCACCGCTATTGGTTCTTCCCTTAGCAAGTTATGAGCGATAAAGTCATTTTCTGAAGGGGGCCTTATATGGGGGCTAGTCGAAATTGTGGACCGATATTGCCCATTTTCAATACCAAACAAACTGCATTAACTAGAAGTATCTGTGCAAAATTTCAGCTCGCTAGCTGCTTCCATTTGGACTCTATCGTGTTTTCAACAGACAGACAGACAGACAGACGGACAGACGGACAGACGGACAGACGGACAGACGGACGGACATGGCTAGATCGTCTTAGAATCTTATAAGGACCCAGAATATATATACTTTTATGGGTCTTAGACGAATATTTCAATGTGTTACAAACGGAATGACAAAAACAATATACCCCCCATCTTTTTTGATGGTGGGTATAAAAAGAATTTGATGATCTACATATGTGAAGCTTTTAACAATTGCCTTTTGTAAAGCAGAGCTTTTAATTTAAGTTATTTAAACTTTTATTTTAACTTTTAAGTAATATTTAACCATCTATATTTATATTCAGGAGTTATGGCCGTTATCATTATGGACTGATCATTACAGAAAGAGGACCAATATATACAATGACTTATTGAAATCAGAGCTTTTTATTAAGTTATTGCTTAATTAGACTGCTTTCTTTTATATAAAATTTTAAGAAATATATAGACTACATACATTTCTTTTTGTTCAGGAGTTATGGTCATTATCATTATGGACCAATCATTATAATGACCTATTGAGATCATATGACATACGAATAAATCTCTCATTTGCTACAAGATTAGAATAACTCAGAATTAGATTTTGATATATTAAAGTTTTTTTAATCGATTTTGTTGGAGTTATATGGAATTTCTATACTGATATTTAAGATCGATTTATGTAAAGAGTATCGAGCGTCTAGATCATCTTTGTTGTTATCGGAATGCACCATGCACCATATGAGTGGCTTTTTGTGTTTTTTAACCGACGGCGCTCTACTGATTGATATAATATTTTCGTATTATATCAGATGGATATTGAAAAAATAAGTAGGTCCCTATAGACTTAAATATACAAGAGCAAGGATCTATAGATTCCAAGAATAAGATTGAATTGAACGATGCTTTGATCTTGGAGTTTCTGGTTCAAATTCTACATTGACATTAATTCCAATTTTATCGTAGCACAAGTCACTTACACATAAAAGCCAAATCTCTGAGGTGCTATACGTAGAAGAAATCTTATGATCGAGTTTCTTTCTTAAGTCTTTCGTTTTTAGAATATTATCATATTAGTATTTTTACCCTAAAAATGTTGGTTAACTCTTTGTACCAAATTCCTTGAAGATCTTTTATTATACTCAAAGCTGGTGTAGGGCATCATTTGAATGTTCAAAAGTATCCGACTATTAATACAAAAGTTAAACAAACCCCTAAAAGCCTTATAATTTCACTTCCACAGGAAAGCCCAAAATCTAAAGTGCTACACGTAGAAGCCTAAAAGATTTCATCGAGCATGGACATCGAGGATGCACGTAAAATGTGCAGAAGGTTCAATGTACTGCGTAACTAGAAATCAAGATAGAGAGATTAGATGGATTGATGCGACACCAGAACTACTGGCATACAAGTAGCCTGTGATCCCAGTCATAATAAGTCACACCGTCAACCATCTCACAGAGACTTTGCGGAAGTCATTCGGCTTAGGGTCATAAAAACTAAATTCCCAACGAAAATGTGATGGAACAGGAAGCTAGAAATTATGACTTTTCTCCGCGAATTGATCAGATTTATTGCTACAGCTCGATATTTTAAAGTCAATGTTAATATGTTTTTTAAGATAAATAGTTTTTCCCTTAATTTAACAATTAATTAATAACAGTTTATGTTTTTTTTAGATTTCTAATTTTTAAATAATATTAATTATATAAATGTAACAATTTCATATAATCCTCTATTTGAAATAGTTGCAAAAAAAACATTTCTATAACAAACTGTATAATTTTGTTGAATAAATTAACTGATATAAGTATATTAAAAAAGCCTTATGAAATATACTTCACTTAAAAAAAAAACTTTGGTTAATTTCAGCATATGACATTATAAAAGCATTTATAAGCAAAAAAAAATTATTAGTTAGTTTAACCAAAAATAAAAAAAAATATTTATATACAAATTAAAACAAAAAGTGCAGACTACTTAAAATAAAAAAACCAAAAAAAAAGAATGCTAATAATATAAAGCAACTATTACCTGCATGGGAGAACCACCATTGTCAACCTTGTCGATACCATCGCTAGGAGCACCACCGCCCAACAAAGTGTTAATGATTTTCAAACCTAGTTAAATTAAAAGATAGATTATATATATTATATGATAAATTTTAAATATAAAACTTACCCATTGAGATAACATTAGCCCAGGGTGAACCACCGAAACCAATAGAACCATCAACATCATCCGATTTTGTGGGTGCATTACCGGCACCATTAAAGAACATGGTTAGTACGGTACCCAACATATTGGACCATGAGAAACCATTGGGTGCTTCTTGTATTTGATTACCCTCAATGTCATCTTCAACATCATCAAGTGCTACTTTCTTGGAAGCATTTGGTTTGACAGCATATTTACGTGCAACATTTTCTTGTCCTACAGCATAGACTGGTGAAATCTGTTGCTGTTGTTGTTGTTGTTGTTGTCTCTGTTGTAAACGTCTTTGATATACTTCATTTTGGGGATAGGCAAATGTGAGTAGAATACAATTTGTTGCCACTATGGCAAGAAGAATATATGAGTTTATTTTGCGTTGGTTAAACATGCTGAAATGGAAAAGAGAAATATTTTTATGAGTTTGAAATTGCTAATAATTTTTGATATTTTTAGAAATTTTTTTTATATTGAGATATGTTAATTATGATATTATGATCGAGTTTCTTGCTTAAGTCTTTCGTTTTTTGCCTATTAGCATATTAGAGCTTCAAATCAAATTCATTTTTAAACTTAAAAATGCTATTCCATTATAGAGTAAATTTTTACTGCAATTTCTATGAAGATTTTTAATAACTTATAGCTAGTGTAGGGTATCCAGATATGGCCAGACATGTCCGACTTAACTTTCTTATAAAGTTTTTCTAATTGAAATGATAAATAAGTGTGTATAAGTATTTTGAATTTATTGATATTGTTAAAAACTAAACAAGTAAGAAAGTATAGTCGGGCGTGGCCGACCATATGATACCCTACACCATTTTTAAATATTAGATGTGATTTATTTTTCATAATAAAGCATTTATCTTGAATATTACCTCCGATTTATTAAAGCTATTTATTGACAAAAAACTATTTTTATTTTAAATTCTTTATATGGGGGATAGGAGCGAATGTGGACCGATCCAGATAAAATGGGCTAGATAGATTTGTAATTCTGAAGGGAGCTTTGTATGGGGGCTAGGGTCAAATGAAGTCCGATCATTTCGAAATCCGTATAAAACTTAGCTATGCGAACTAGATACATTTATATTATACATAATTATGAGCTCAAAAGCTCTTTTCGGAGGGTTCAGTTGTATGGGGGCTAGGTGAAATAATGAACCGATTTTAACCATTCTCAATAGGCTTCGTCCTTAGGTCAAAGCAAACGTGTATTCCAAATTTTATCAATTTATCTTGAAAATTGCAACCTGTACTTTGATAACAAAGTTTACATGGACACACGGACGGACATCATTTAATCGACTCAGAAAGTGATTCTGAGTCGATCGGTATACTTAAAGGTATAGTATAGTGCTTATATTTTAATGCGTTACAAACATCAAAACAAACGCATAATACCCTTCCCACTATAGTGGTGTAAGGTATAAAGAAATCTGACTTTTGACGATCGAGTTTCTTGCTTAAGTCTTTCGTTTTTTGGAATATTATCATATTAGAGCTTCTAGTATAAAAATGACATACAAATATTGATTAATCTTTGTAACTAACTAATTCTGAATAATTATTTTGAATACATTGATATAGTTAAAAACATAAAGAAATCTTACTAACGATCAAGTTTCTTGCTTAAGTCTTTCGTTTTTAGAATATTATCATATTAGTATTTTTAGCACAAAAATATTGATTAACTCTTTGTACCAAATTCCCTGAAGATCTTTAATTACACTCAAAGATGGTGTAGGGCATCATATAAATGTTCAGAAGTATCCGATTATTAATACAAAAGTTAAACAAAACCGTATAAGCCTTATGATTTCACTGATTTAGTTAAAAACTAGACCGTATAAACCTCTTGAATTTAGTGATTTAGTTAAAAGCTAAAATCTTATGATTGCTTAAATTTTTGTTTGCAGAAGTAAATAAAAAACTTGCGTGCGATCAAGTTTCTTGCTTAAGTCTTTCGTTTTCTTACATTAATCTAATGCTTATAAGGAAATTCTATATATCAAATTTATTTTAATTAAAAAAAAATCGATTTTCTTCTTTACAATTTTGATTGCATTTTTTCTATTTGGTTTGTTCTTTTCATCAAACGCTAACAAGTTCAATATATCTTGTTTTATTTTTCTTTGATTTATTTAAGAAAAATACTTCAAACAGACAGTCTTCGACACTTGTTGGCTTTCTTATTCGTATTCTAGTTTATATAATACCGTTTGTTGATTCAACATTTTAGATCCACGTCTTAATGTTGTTGTTTTTATTGTTGTTCTCTATATTATTTTAGTTTGTTTTGTTGTTGTTGTTTTTTAGTTTTACATGTAGTATGTTTATATGCTTTCTACTTATAACTAAGTTTATATTTACGGTCTATTATAAGTATAAAAAATGTTAACTGTATTTAGCGGAAATTATGAAAAAAAAAACGTAGATGGGTTTAATACCAAATGTTTTATATTAAAGCTCTGTAAGAGTGCTAATAGTGTTGTTGTTGTTTCTATGGCTATGTTCTATGTCGGCTCTAAAGTCATTTAAAATAAAAATAAAAACAAATAGAATCTTTTAAAACATTTGTGTGTAGATTTATAATTGTGTTGTCGATGTTTTGCAGTTTATTTTTATGTTAAGAAAAACGCGTTTTTTTTTCTATTTTATAGCTGTCAGTGTTGTTAATGTGAGTATTTTCTTTCTCTTTCATTTTTGCTTCATTAATATGTGACACAATTTACGTTTAATGTGTGCAATTGCTTGACTACTTTGTCAGTTTTTTGTTTGTTTGTTTGCTGTTGAAGCAAGATGTTTTAATTATTATGAATATGTAAATTTAGAAAGCCGTTTCTTGACTAACATGTACGTTTTTTATTGTTAATGAAGAAATTTTAAATATTATTTGTAATGCAGTTGCAGTTTTTCAATGAGAACATAAACTTGTTGTACTTTTCACAGCTAGAAGACAGGAAAAATGTGCTAAATTAAAATCATTATTATAAATGTTTAGTTTTATTTTAAGGCAACTAATTGCAAGCCAAATGTGTGTTTTATTATTTGGTAAAATAGTAATTGTAAGATTTGTAGAGTTTATGGAGAAAATGAATTTATGAAAAACTATCTGGCAAAATTTTAATTTAATGATTAAATAAACTTTTGCAAGTAATAGTTTTTCAAGAAAGACGATGTAGTGCAATTACAGCCACAAACTAGCTGATTCTCAAAGATCTACCCTTTCGAAAGTATATCAATCGGCATGGAACAAGTTTTTGAATCGATTTTATCATATCTGTCCATCTGTCCGGCTGGCTGGCTGGCTGTCTGTCCATATAAAATTTGTGCGCAAGGTACAGTTTGCAATTTTCCAGGCTCCCTACTGAAACGGTGTAAAGAATACAATTATACCCTTTAACATCATCAATCCATATTTTTTCAAAAATTTAGCGAAAACTTTAATTCGAAAAATGGCTTCCAAAGTCGTGCGATTTGACCTTTCAGTTATTTCCTTTAAGTTCAATTTAAGTCTTCAGTTTATGTAGATTTACCATTAAGAGTTAACGTCTTTTAGGCCAACATTGTGGCAAATAAGTGTCATATAACCAAACGTTCATAATGCGCTTAGTAAAGTAGAGCAACGGTGGTCCTATGCCCGAAATCATTTCCAAATATTAATGCCATTTATTGATCTTTCGAGTAAAACTAATTCTTATATCCCAAACCACTTTAGTGAGCAGGCAATGTTTCTAACGCACAATAATATTGCTCCTATACTTATTGGCTTAAAACGTCTGTCCGTCCTCCCCCCGGGGGCATGTTACTTGGTGAAATTTCCATCTTAGTGTTATTGCAATATCCCGGGGAAAAGAGGTGCTACCAATACCTCTAGTCTGCCAGGACTATAAACTGGTGATGATTTGAAATAGGGTCTAACTAGAGCATCATATAATCTGGCACTACGGGTAGACAGTTGCCCGCAGGACTTGGCTGGTCAGTTGGTTGAGATTCCTTCGTGATCCACGTAGTGGCTGTGGTTTAAACTCAAATTTACGGACTAATATATCCTATGCCATATATGTCTAGATTCTCTCTCCGGTGCTGTTGCCATCTCAACAGATGTCATAGATGTCACTGACAGAGCAACTTATGCTGGATACCTGAACCCGTTTAGTATTTCTTACTTTTCGCATCGTATGGCGCCAGTATACGTTGGGGAATTTTCAGATTGACACTTGGTAGTTGCCTGTCATTCCGTTCTTTATGATCTGAAAATGAAACTGATGTTAGTTGGTGAACGATCGGGAAAGACTCCTCTGCCCGACAGGAGACTAGTACTGATTTAGTAGATCTTTTACTTCAGGGAAATTCTCAGTGCTGATGCCATCTCAACAAGATGCATATTGTTTCATGCTACGCTACTTATGGTTGAGAGCTACCACTTAAATTGTCGGGACAATTATTGGGTTCGAATTGATTTTCGAAATTTCTACATCCTTTGTCACATTATCTGACATACAGAGCAGGATCCCTCTGTTTGTCTGTCCGTCCATGTAAACTTTGTAAAAAAAGATAATTCAATGAAATTCGGTACATGTACAATAAATTGCTTTATTATGAAAAGTACATCACATTTATACTCATAACTGGTCTATGATCGATCTCGCTTGAAAAGAAAGTTTATTTCCCGCTGAAAAGGATTTTCAAGTTATAGAGGAAATTGCTTGTATTTTCTTAAATAAATTTCTTTCTATAAGGTGGGAAAATTTAATCTACAACAGTTTGTATAAAATACATTTAAATAAGTAAAGAACAAAAACATGTTTAATGTATGTAAAAATATCTTCATGATAATACAAAATTACAAAATGTCTACGAAATATCTTGAAACAAAATGACAAACTTCCCAGTGGTGTAATAAGTAATTTCAAAATTATATTTTTACCATAAAGGTGGGAAAATTATTAATAGTTGTTTAATTAGACAGGTTTGTGTTTCAAGTCTTTTGTCATAATAACAAAAAAAACAAAAACTACTTTGTTAACAAATTGAAGTTAATAATGACTAATTTGTTTAAAAAAAAATATTTTAAACTAAAAAAAAACATGTGTTTTCTTCTTACAAAAACTCTCACTTTCAAAATGAAACAAGAAAAAGTTACAATAAAATAAAAAACTTTAATTACAAAAAGATTTTTTTTTCTTAACTTTTTAACAATAATCTTCTTCATTGAAAGAGAAAATCATATAAAAACATGCAATATTTTGAAAATAAATTACCTTTTAATGAAATCAAAGAAACTAAATCTTTAAGCGAAATATAAAAAAAAAAAACTTTAACCAAAAATTAATACAAAACAAGCATGATACAGATGAGTAAGTTTGAAAGAAAAAAATAAACCTTAACAAGTTTCTTGGTTGGTTTCATGAATAACTTAAGGTTAATGGAATTCCAAATGATTCCACTTAAGTTAAGTTCACAAGAAATGATAGTGAAATTAATTTTGAAAATGAAAGACATAATATTTATACGAATCATCATCAACAATAACAAAATCTTTACTTAACGTAAGATAAGAAATTTTATAAGGAAAAAAAAAAACCAACAAAATTAATTTCACTTTCTTTTTTGTCATAAAATGTATGAATGTGTGGTATGATCATTAAGAAACAGAAATTGAGAAAAAAAAATAACAAGAATTAAAGTTTATTGACCAATAATATTAAGAAAAAATTTTTCACTCTTGTTTGACCTCATTTTTGTTGGAAGTTTTTATAAACTGTTAAAAAAAACTTTTATTTTGTTGTATTTAATTTAAGGTATATTTAATTATGTTCATGCACTCTGTGCATTAAGTATAAAATGGTCAAAGACCTGTTGTTGTTACTTGTTTATTATTTTTTAAAATTCATTAACATTTTTAGTTTTTTTAACAAATACCGCCATGTGGTTGGCTTTTTCTTTGTATTTGAAATAAATTTTCTTTAAGTTAATTGTTAATCATGTCTGGTATGTTTTATTTAGTGTTGGTTTTTAAATGTTGTCTTTTTTTTAACTAAAAATGTGTAGTGCATATTAAGCGTTTTTTTGGCTTTAATATGATGCAATTTTTTGGATTTTTTTTTAGCTACTCATAATTAAATAATCAAATATTTTGTTATTACATTTATAGTAAGTATTCGATAATCAGTTGTTGTCAGCAATAAATGAATTTGTAAACATTGTAATAATTTTTACCAAAAATTATGAAAATTTTTAGTATTGATTATAAAATTATATAAAAAAAATATGCTTATGAAAGTAAAAATGTTCGAAATATAAAATATTTTTTGTTTTAAATAATAATGCATGGCTTATGTGTTGCAAGAGAGTGATCGGTACATTTTGTGATCTAGCTCCAGAATATCATATCAAAATTGACATAAAATCATAAATGGTTTTCAGAAGTAGCCCATATGGGAGATATGGCGAACTACTAATCACTCAACAAATGTTCGCAATAATATTTCTATAAAAATCTGATAAATTTCACTACATAGACTGCCAACCAGATGGACAGACGGACATGGCTTAGACGACACAGCAGATGGTTCTAAGGTGAATATAGGATATTTTTATACATTATAAACATCAGCACAAACCCAATATATACCCAACCCACTAAAGTTGTATTGGTTATACAAATCATTGAACTATAGAACCCTATTCATCTAACAACTTTCTATAAAAACATTTTTATCAATCAATTGTCCATAGAATACTTTTCAACCAGCAGTTTTCTATGGAAATTTTATCCACTTATTGTTGTTGTGTTCTGTACAAAAAAAACTTTTCATCTCAACTTTTATATAAACAAGTTTTCAAAGATCAATTTTCTATAGAAAACTGATCAACGATCAGTATTCCATTAATATCTTTTCGAGGATAAATTTTTTATGAAAAACTTTCCAATGATCTTTTTTTTAAAGAAAAGTGTTCATCGATCTGATTGCTACAGAAAAGTTTTCAACGATCATTTTCCTACATTAAAGTTTTCATCTGTCAGTTTTCTACAGAAAAATTGTTATTGACTTATTTTCTATAAAAAAGTTTTTAAGAATTATTTTTCTATAAAAAAAATATTTCAAAGATCAGTATTATAAAGGAAATCTTGAAGCGATCAGTTATTATGGAAAACTTTTCTACGATCAGTTTTCTATAGAAATCGTTTAAAACATCAGATATCTTTAGAAATGTTTTTATTGATCAATTTTTAAAAAACATTTTTCATTGATCAGTTTTCTATAGTGAAATATTCATTGATCAGTTTTCTGAAGAAACTTTTCACAGGAAACTCTCCATTTGTAGGTCTTCTATAGAAAAACGTTCATAGATCAGTTTTCTATTAAATAACTTTTCATAGATTAGTTTTCAACGATCAGTTTGCCAGAGAAAAGTATTCTATGGAATAGTTTTCAACGATCAGTTTTATATAGAAATCTTTCTAAACATGAGATGTCTTTAGAAATGTTTTCATTGATAAATTTTCTAAAAAAATAATTTGAAATGATCAGTTTTCTATACAATCCTATTCATCGTTCAATTTTCTTTAGAAACCAGCTCATCGATCAATTTTCACAGGAAACTCTGCATTTGTAGATTTTCTATAGAAAACCATTGATAGATCAGTTTTCTATTAAATAACTTTTCATAGATCAGTTTGTTACAGAAACGTTTTCAACGATCAGAAAACTTTATATTGGCAAATTTTCTGTAAAAAAGTTTTTAAAGATTAGTTTTCTATAAAAAAAATGTCGACGATCAGTAATCTAAAGAAAACCTTTTAACGATAATTTTCTATGAAAAACATTTCCACGATTTCTATAGAAATCATTTTAAAAATCAGATATCTTTAGAAATGTTTTCGTTGATCAATTTTCTAATAAAATATTTTGCTTTAATCGTTCAATTTTCTAAAGAAACCAGCTCATCGATCACTTTTCACAACAAACTCTCCATTTGTTGGTTTTCTATAGAAACCCGTTTATAGATTAGTTTTCTATTAAATAACTTTTCGTAGATCAGTTTTCAACGATCAGTTTGCTACAGAAAAGATTTGAACGATCAGAAAACTTTATATTGGCAAATTTTCTATAAAAAGTTTTTAAAGATCAGTTTTCTATAAAAATATATTTCAATGGTCAGTTTCTATGAAAAACTTTTCAGCGATCAGTTTTATATAAGAAATCTTTTTAAACATCAGCTATCTTTAGAAATGATTTTGTTGATCAATTTTCTAATAAAATATTTTTCAGCGATCAGTTTTCTATAGAAACCTATTCATCGATCAATTTTCTATAGAAACCTGCTCATTGATTACTTTTCACAGAAAACCGTTCATGGGTCAGTTTTTATTAAGTAACTTTTCATAGGAACCTTTTCTAAAGAAACCTTTTTATCAATCAGTTTTCTATAGAAATCTGCTCTTCAGTCACTTTTCGAAGGAAACTTTATTCAAAACATATTATTTAAATTTTATCAACTTTTTTTAATCCATGTCACCACTGTACCCAATCGAAATGTCATTAAACTTATTGTATTTTTACAAGAAAAAACCTATAAAAACTACGTTTAGCGCGTGCAATAACCAACAAAGATATGCTATTAATGTACAAATTAAAAAATAATTTAAAAATTTTTTTATTAATTATTAAAAAAGCACTTTTATTTCATCATTTAAAAATAAATTGCAATAAATTATGAAAATAATCATACAAAAATTATTAATATAATAAAAAAATGCCATCTATAAAGTACACACATAAATACGTAAAAAACACAGAAAAACTTTCTCCCTCTATAAGAAGAAAAAAAAACGCAAAAAAATATTCAATAGAAACTACGAGTACTCAAAGTGTTGTAAACAAAACAAAATACAACAACAGAAAATAATAAAACTAAAACCCATTCAAACATTAAAACACACTCGTACTCAAAACGTTATGAATGAATGAAAGTCACGACTTTTAACAGAAGAAAAAAAATTCAACATGACTAACAGCCAGCCAACCAACCAACCAACGACAAATTGAACAAAACTACAATATTTTTCTTTAAACGGTTTTATTGAAGGCAAGTTTAAAGAAGTAAAAAAAAAAAATCCAAAATAACATGAGCAAAAGGGTCTAAAGGCGGGGTGGTAATAATATTGGTACCGGCACAACAGCCTATGAGTTGGTGTTGACGGATATAGTGAATACTCAGTCGTCAACTCATTTTATGTCTTTTTAAACCACATTTAAAAAAAAAGAAACTGTAAAACATAAAAAGTACTCTGTGTAAATTGATTGCTATGCATGTAGCGTCAATTAAAAATATGTTCAACTTTTTTTCTGTCTTTATTTTTTTTTCTTTTTCAGAAAATAAAGAGAAGCTTAAAACAAAGTTAATAGTGTAAAAAATGAAAATGAAACTCTTTTATATTTCAATTATCAGTGGTTAAAAGTTACATATTGTGTATACAAAATAGCAACGGACACGATAACGATTCTTGTAAGCACTATATCGAAGTTAGCACAACAGGCCATCGTCGGGCCTGTTGTACACTCCTCTACCAGTGCATCTGGTGGGAATCGAACATACCTGACTAAGTGACTAGAACACTGTTAAATAATCCTCTGGAAGCATAAAATGACTTAAGAAGTAACATAAAAACATAATCGTTAAATTCCCTACCGATTGCTAATATTACATTCCGTTTCCTAATATTATACGTGATATAAAGTTCCATTTCGTTCCTCTCTTCAAATATTTAAAGTTGTATATTCTTTTGTTTAAAATTGCAAAGTTTTATAAACTGAATTTATACCCTAAGCTGATGTTCGTAACACCCAAAATATTGGTCTAACACCATGAAGTATACCCATCACTTTCTGATTCGATATAGGTAGGTCCGCCTGTTCGTACTTCTGTCCGTCCCTCTTTCTGTGTGTCCATGTATAGATTGTGCCCGTAATTTTAAAGATAATTTAATACAAATTGGCAGATATTCTTCCTTTGACCTTTGACTATTTCGCCTAGCCTCCTTAAAACCGAGCAATACGGAGCGCACAACAGGACCGATAAATGTATATACATGCTTCTTTCAAACTAACTAACTAACTAACAACTAACTAATAACGAACTAACAAAGAACTACGAACAACTAACGAACGAACAACGATAACGAACGAAAGTATAAGAAAGAGACGAAACGAAAGAAAGAAACAACAACTCACGAACGAACTACAAACTAATCTAAAAAACGAACGAACGAACGAAGAACGAAAAGAACGAAACTGAAGTAACGAACGAACTAACAACAACTAATAAACAACGAAATAACTAACTAACTACTAACTAACTAACTAACTAAACTAACTAACTAACTAACTAACTAACTACTAACTAACTACTAACTACTAACTAACTAACTAACTAACTAACTAACTACTAACTAACTAACTAACTAACTAACTAACTACTAACTAACTAACTAACTAACTAACTAACTACTACTAACTAACTAACTAACTACTACTAACTAACTAACTAACTAACTAACTAACTAACTAACTTAACTAACTAACTAACTAACTAACTACAACTAACTAACTAACTAACTACTAACTAACTAACTAACTAACTAACTAACTACTAACTAACTACTAACTAACTAACTAACTAACTAACTAACTAACTAACTACTACTAACTAACTACTAACTAACTAACTACTAACTAACTAACTAACTAACTAACTAACTAACTAACTACTAACTAACTAACTAACTACTAACTAACTAACTAACTAACTAACTACTAACTAACTAACTAACTAACTAACTAACTAACTAACTAACTAACTAACTAACTAACTAACTAACTAACTAACTAACTAACTACTAACTACTAACTAACTACTAACTAACTAACTAACTAACTAACTACTACTAACTAACTAACTAACTAACTAACTAACTAACTAACTAACTAACTAACTAACTAACTACTACTAACTAACTAACTAACTACTACTAACTAACTAACTCTAACTAACTAACTAACTAACTAACTACTAACTACTAACTAACTACTAACTAACTAACTAACTAACTAACTAACTAACTACTAACTAACTAACTAACTAACTACTAACTAACTAACTAACTAACTAACTAACTAACTAACTAACTAACTACTAACTAACTAACTACTAACTAACTAACTAACAACTAACTAACTACTAACTAACTACTAACTACTAACTAACTAACTAACTAACTAACTAACTAACTAACTACAACTAACTAACTAACTAACTAACTAACTAACTACTAACTTAACTAACTACTAACTAACTAACTAACTACTAACTAACTAACTAACTAACTAACTAACTAACTAACTAACTAACTAACTAACTACTACTAACTAACTACTAACTAACTAACTAACTAACTACTACTAACTAACTAAATAACTAACTAACTAACTAACTAACTATCTAACTAACTAACTAACTAACTAACTAACTAACTAATTAACTTAATAACTAACAACTAACCAACCAACTAACTAACTAACATTGCCGATGATTATCAGGCCTGATTTGACCTTAGCTTCCACACAAACTTCCCTTCAGAAAATTACTTGAAGTTCAAAATTCACTTATAAAAACGATGATATTCTTCATATAACTTTAATGTTGACGTAAATGTTCTTCCAAAATCTGTTAATTTCACTACATTTTGAGATTAAATCCCATATTTCCAAAATTTATTTAAGACTTAAAATCTGAAATGTTGGTTTTTGATTATTTACAACAATTTATCAAAAGTTTATAGGAAAAGAATTATGAAAATTTGTCTAATAAATCTTTGATAAATTGCTATAAATAATATACAATTATTCCATATAACTTGCCTGTTACAAAACCATAACAAAATTTAGAATACTCAGTACAATATTACAACTTTGATTTCCACAAAATTAAGAGTTCAGTTTTTTTAATAGGTGTATATACAAAAATGTTGTAGTATTTTTGACACAAATTCTATAAAAGTTGCATGTTTGTATGTATATCGTCATATACAGAAAATATACCACATCCATCCAAGCATACATACACATATACATACATGCATGATAGAATTGGGTTAGTAGTGTCACTAGTATGGTAGCACTTTTATAAAAAAACATATAACCATATGCATATGAATGTATATGTATGTACAGATAAAAGTAAAGTTTAAATACAATTTGTTAATTGAATGAATAAACGAAAAGTGAGCAAAAGAAGCCTTCTCAAAGAGTATCAATTTTTTTAACAAATTTATGCTTGTATGCAGGCAACAGAAATTAAGATCAGTTTTTTATTGAAAATTTTCTAGTTAAAGTTGGTTTGTCTCTTTAAACCATATTTAAGCATTGGTTGCACTTTATGCCTCTAACTAACAAATTGTTAAGTATGTCGTCACTACTTCTTTAAAAAAAGTTTTAAATTTTATGTTGTTTTGGGGTATTAGTATGCTGTTAGTATTACCAGCTGCTGTTAACACAAACTGTTATTTAGACATTTATTCTGTTAAATTGTCATTCAACGGTGTATTTGTTTAGTTTGATTTTGTGTTTGGTTTTCTGTGTGTTTATCTTGACCTATATGCCAGTTAATAATCAGGTGTTGAATTGTTGTGTTTTTTGTTGTTGTTGTTTTCTTTTGTATTTGGATATTCTTAACTTTCTATTTCGTTTTATTTGTGTTTTGTATTCAATTTAAATGCTTATGTTAATTGATTATCATAAGTATTTTGGTGAAATTTTTTTAAGGAAATATTTTCTTAAACATACTAAACTAGGCAATAATGTTCTTAATTTTTTTTAGTTAATTGAAAGAATAAATAAGTTTTACTGTAAATAAATAACTTTCAATATTATGTTCAATAGATAGTATATGGAGTGTAAAATATTATATTTGTTGAATAAATTTTTAGTGAAATTGATGAGAATAAATGGAATTTAATAACAGGTTAATAACATAAATTTAGTTGTGATTTTGAACGTAATACAAAGACTTTCATGCCTCAATCAAAATAAAGTTTGAAGACCAAGAAGTGTGGGCTTTAGCCCATCAATAGTTTTAAACATCATTGGCAGCTATTCAAACAGTAATTTCAAAACTTCTGCAAACTTCAGGATTCAATAAAAAAAGTGGCCAGATATTTATACCGATAGACTTTGAAAGACGACTTTGCATATAACGAAAAAGTGCAAAAATCTTTCTCAATAAATTTGATTTAATAGGGACCGTGTATCATGTGTTCCGGTTTCCCATTATAGAGAATCCAAAAGGTACAATTTGAAAAATGGAAAAGTACCAAAGAGTTCACACTTACAGATTATTATTCAGTCAGGACCATGCATGTTCAAATTAATCATTCTAAGTTGAATATTTAAGAAAATTCAAAAAGTACCATTTGAGACATAAAAAGTACTAAAAAGTTCTATCCTAAAGAATCTTATTCAATAAGGACTGTCTTTGTTTAATAATCATGTGTTTGGATTCATATTATAGAACATACAAAGAGTATAATTGGAAGAAAGAAAAAGTACCAAAAGTGGTATAAATTCTACTTTTGTAGAACGTACTAATAAAAATAGTACCATTTTCCCCCTTCTTGCCTAGGAACTTTTTCGAGAATTAAGTTTAGAAAATATTCCGTGTTTAAATCTATATATCACAGACAAAACTCAAACGATTCATTTGTTCCTGAAAAATTGCGCTTTCAAAAAGTACCCAACAATTTACCCGAATTTGGTCCTATATAGGCCTTAGTACATGAATTCCAAAATAATATACCAATAGCTTATTTTGTGTTATCAAATTTTATAAAAATTGACACAATTACTTTGAATAAATTAAATTTTCCGTTTTTCCCCTTTTTGGTACTTTTTTCCCCCAGTGAAATAGTAGATATTTTTTCAATAAATATTACAGATTTAGTACGTAATTTAATAGGTAGACGTCAATAAGTCGAAAAAGTTTTCTTAATGTAAAAAGTACCAGTTTTCTCCCTTCTACACCCAAAAAGGACTGAATGTTAAAAAGTACGAAACAAGTGTCTCATAATTTAGGATGTTATATACAAAATAGTTGCAAAAATGTTATTATGTTTATTAGTTAAAAAGTTATAAAGAGCCCAAAAAGGTACCAAAATCACTTTTGCTACACATTTTCACCCCTTAAAAGTACGAATTTCAAAAAAGTACCAGACACCCATCTACTCATTTTAAGAGTAGCTACAGGTGCATTTAAAATGTTTCCAGTATCACTAATATTGTGTAAGATAATTAAGAAAACCTGTTTTACCCGTTTTTACCCTTTTTACCCCTAAATGTATAAATACCCAAAAATCCCTCCTTAGTGGATCTACATAAGCAAAACCACATCTGCTGTCAAAATTTGACAGTGATGGGCTGTGCGATGATGAATCAGTCAGTCAGTAACACGACTCTTTTATATATATAAAAGAATATGGGAGCTGTGGACAATTATCATCCGATATTCCAAAACCATAGTTAAGAAAACATATTTGTGGTGAATTTATAAGAAATTTCAGATTTTGAGTTTAAAAACAAAAGTTTAGTTTCTGGTTAAACAGACGACAATTCTGAAGAATACGTAAATTCACGGGCTCTAAAAAATTTATCATCTTTATGGTAATTATGGGGGCTTAAATGATATAATGGGACTTATTCGTTTGATTGGTTTAATTTAAGAAAATATCCACCTTAAACTGTTGCCTAAGTATCGAAAAGTTTTCTTCTTTTATATAAACGTGTTAAAAACTTAATAACTAATAAATTATTTCTTTACACCACTTTTTTACAAATTTTACAGACTTAATAATCTCTTATCATTCTTATGTTAATTAAGATCAATTATATGACAGTTTGTTTTTATTTCTAGTATGTAAATGATCTTTTCACTTAAAATATGTTTATGTCTTAAGTCTTTTGTTAAATTGTATTTCCTTCATTCACACTCATACAAAATTTATTTAAAGTTTGTGTCTTAAATCTTTTGTTTTTGTAACAATAGTTAATTTTTTTTTTTTTTTTTTTGTTTATTGATAATTTTGATTTTTTTTAGAATACACACGTACAAAACGAAAATATTTAAAATATGTGTGTGTGCCCTTATATGACAATCATATTGAAAACTTTCTCTTTTAACCGTTAAGTATAAACGAAATTGATTTTTTTTCTGCTTAATAAATACTTTTTTTTCGTTTAGTAAAAATCTTACCTGTTTAAATAGTTAAGTAAATATATATTTTTGATAAATTATTCGTTCGTTATTTAATTTAATTAAGAGTTAATTACACTTGACACTAGTTAACCCGCAACACATTAACACACCTTATTTCAATGTTAATAAATATTTTCTCTTTAACACTCAAAAATTTTTATTGTGTTTATTTCTTTTTATCCAAGTTGAAAATTTAAAATTTCTTTTTTGCTTTTCAAACTATTTTTTAGCTGGTTATTTTTTTGTGTGTTAACACTCGTATATCTTTCTTACAACTGAAACTGCTATCGCCTTTGAACTTGGCTTTATATATGCTGACCTATTTTTTGCTCTAATAGAGTTAGGTTTGATATAAACCAGCTCGAAGAAATGCAGAACCAACCAAACCAACAACTATATTTATGTGCACATAGTAGGTATTAAAGTCTTAGGCAAGTAATCATGATCTTGGTGGTTTGAACACATGCTAGACTTGCAACATGTTTGAGCTAAAAATAATGAGAAATTCCAAACGCAACAACAGCACAAAGAAATGTTAACAACATGCTGAAGAAAAAGTGCATTGTTTAACAGGTAGTAAGTAGCAAGTGGTAAGCAGAAAGGTATTGTTGTTATTGACTGTTGGTTTTACCACAAGGTCTTTTCTGGTTTTCTTTATTTCGCTCATTTGTGAATCTTGCCTGCCAGCCAGCCAGTCATGTTTGGGCAATAATAATATGCATGTTAATCACCATCATCGAAACAATTACATTGTTTAGTTTTTTCTCTACGCTGCCTGTGTAAGTCTTTTGTACTGTTATCAAGTTGCGCGTGCGTAATTGCTTATAATGTGTGTTTATTTTCATTAAATTTACTAGATCTTTGTGGTATTTAGTAAAACTGTTGCTTTTGTTTATCTCTATTTAATTTTCTTGTTAAAAATTAATATGTATACTGTCCGTGAATCATCATCTACCTGTGGATGAGTTAAAAACGATTGTGAAAACTTTGAATTTTATTTAGACTGATGACTATTAAACTGTAACTTTTCTTAGTTCGTTTTAAAACATATGGCTATTTTATTTATAAATTTTCTGTTAAAATATTTTGACAATCCAACACCATCTAATCTATTGCGTGTATCATGCAATTTTTTCATTGTAAAGAAAAAATTAATTTTTCTTTCTCTAACTCTCACACAAAAATTAAAACAATGAAGAAGGTATATTCGGGCAACACTTAACACTAAATTGGTAAACCAATACTCCAAATGGTTCCCAAATAGGATGGAGGCTTAACACACAAAAACCTACAGGGCTGTGTCTTTTTAATGAACTAATTAGCTCTTACATACTAGTTTGCATACTTTGATAGGAGCAGAGTATTAAGAACGGAGGGGGAGAGAGGAAGACGGGGATCCGAAGCGAGAGAAACGAACAGAACGAACGAACGAACGAACGAACGAACGAACGAACGAAACGAACGAACGAACGAACGAACGAACGAACGAACGAACGAACGAACGAACGAACGAACGAACGAACGAACGAACGAACGAACGAACGAACGAACGAACGAACGAACGAAACGAACGAACGAACGAACGAACGAACGAACGAACGAAACGAACGAACGAACGAACGAAACGAACGAACGAACGAACGAACGAACGAACGAACGAACGAACGACGAACGAACGAACGAACGAACGAACGAACGAACGAACGAACGAACGAAACGAACGAAACGAACGAACGAACGAACGAACGAACGAACGAACGAACGAACGAACGAACGAACGAAAGAACGAACGAACGAACGAACGAACGAACGAACCGAACGAACGAACGAACGAACGAACGAACGAACGAACGAACGAACGAACGAACGAACGAACGAACGAACGAACGAACGAACGAACGAACGAACGAACGAACGAACGAACGAACGAACGAACGAACGAACGAACGAACGAACGAACGAACGAACGAACGAACGAACGAACGAACGAACGAACGAACGAACGAACGAACGAACGAACGAACGAACGAACGAACGAACGAACGAACGAACGAACGAACGAACGAACGAACGAACGAACGAACGAAACGAACGAACGAACGAACGAACGAAACGAACGAACGAACGAACGAACGAACGAACGAACGAACGAACGAACGAACGAACGAACGAAAACGAACGAACGAACGAACGAACGAACGAACGAACGAACGAACGAACGAACGAAACGAACGAACGAACGAACGAACGAACGAACGAACGAACGAACGAACGAACGAACGAACGAACGAACGAACGAACGAACGAACGAACGAACGAACGAACGAACGAACGAACGAACGAACGAACGAACGAACGAACGAACGAACGAACGAACGAACGAACGAAACGAACGAACGAACGAACGAACGAACGAACGAACGAACGAACGAAAACGAAAACGAACGAACGAACGAACGAACGAAAGAACACGAACGAACGAACGGAACGAACGAACGAACGAACGAAACGAACGAACGAACGAACGAACGAACGAACGAACGAACGAACGAACGAACGAACGAACGAACGAACGAACGAACGAACGAACTGAACGAACGAACGAACGAACGAACGAACGAACGAACTGAACGAACGAACGAACTAACGAACGAACGAACGAACGAACGACCGAACGAACGAACGAACGAACGACCGAACGAACGAACGAACGTAACGAACGAACTAACTAACTAACTAACTAACTAACTAACTAACTAACTAACTAACTAACTAACTAACTAACTAACTAACTACTAAACTAACTAACTAACTAACTAACTAACTAACTAAACAACTAACTAACTAACTAACTAACTAACTAACTAACTAACAAACAAACTAACTAACTAACTAAACTAACAAACTAACTAACTAACTAACTAACAAACTAACTAACTTTTCATTAATTTGAGCGTTAAGTCTACATCTCAACTAGTCGAAGAATTCTGGGTGTATCTCAACGAGATGATGAGATATTAGGCAGCAATATCATTTGGGTGAGTGAGAACAAGCGTATATGATCTTTGTAGCTGTATTTCCAACAATATGGGTAAGAAAGAGTCTTACCATAAACTTTTGCTATAACCGAAGACCTATTCTAGATATAGTATGCATCATTTCAAGATTATCTAATTTTGAATTAAGTCCTATGATGGATGCATTCTTTGCTCTTTTATGTACTTGTCTTTTTTAGCTTTCTCCCTTATTTTGTTCTCATTCCTTAAAGTTCCCATACATATAGCACAAAGGGGCCATTCTAGACGACTTATGCCAAATTTTTTTATATCCTGTTATGTGTTTGTAACCACCACAAATATTGATTCAAAGTATAACAATCAGCTCAAAATCTCTTTCTGAGTCGATTGAGCTACATATGTCAATCTGTCCGTACCTATGTCTATCTATCTGTGTGTCCATGTAAAATTTTGTATACGCTACAGATCTCAATTTTGAAGATAATTTTATGAAATTTAGCACATACTCCTCTTTCGGTCCAGTGACAAAGTGAAAGTAGTTGAAATTGATCAATTATTTCACCTACCTGCAATAGAACCTAATCCCGAATAGGGCTTTTGAGCTCATATGAATATCTTTAAAATGTTTATTTTAGTTAAAATACTAGAAATTTGGAAAATGTGAGAAATACATTTGGAAATGTATTTTACTTATCAGTATTTCCTTCGTTGAACAAAAGAAACTCAAACAAGCTGTATTAATTGTTATTTTATGTACTAGTTTTAACAGGAAACTATATGATATGTACGTTTATAATAAAAACGTCTTTTGTACGATCTAGTTATAAGTTTGTACTTTCATTAGGGTAGTTCCAAAAGTTGCTGATGTTCCCGTTAAAAATTAAAATTTTATTAATTCTAAAAAAATATTTCTTAATGTTGTTGCCTTGGTGTTGATATTTGGTGAGCTGGATTAAATGGTCCTTTTTTCGAGATTCTTATAATTTTTTTCCATATTTTTTGCTAAGAATAACGTTAAGGGTTGCTTGTTTTGTACACGTTCTTTTTGCTTTTTGTGCAGCTAAATCACCAAGATATTTTCATGATCATTAACATTGTTCCCAACCCAGTCAATGGGTTTTTCAAAATCATTTGTTCTTTGTGTGGTTCTCGGAGTAAACGTTTGAAATAATTTTGAAGTTATATTTTTTCTTTTTCATCACTATATTCTGCAATCACACAACCACCTAATATAGGAACCCAACATTATAGCATCTGACAATAACTCTTCACATGCCGATATTAGAATAAAAGTATTATGTTTTAGTGTTCATTTTTTAAAACACTAATTACATTTTTTCATAACGGACCGCTAAAGAAATATGTTTTATAATATAGGTATGTTTTCCATATACCTTATTTGTTCTGGAGACAAAAGGAGCCACCCTAATATACATACTTATGTAGAAGAATTACCTTAGTCTGGATCGAAATTAATGAAAGTGTCATATTTAATAATCTATAAAAATGAAATCTGTGTTTAAAGTAAATATTTGTGAAAGTAAATATTTAATGAGCAATTCAATATGATGCCATTTGAATTTCCAATAAAAAAATTAACAAAAAGAAAAAATTTCTAAAGTTCATTTTGACGTCCTTTAAAAAGTGACAAAGAAATCCAAATTGCGCATTAGTACAACAAAATGCGTACTCTTTTATTTCAAAATACCTATAACGAAACCTCAAAAGAATATGGAAGGACGTGCAATTTAATCAAAAACTTTCCAACTTCATCTTAACCCTAACATTTTTGAAAGATTTATTAACAACATACCGATTTTCTAGATTACATGGAGACTAGGTATGTTATATAGGGTCAATTATGAACCGATCCTGATAAGGAGATTTCGGTTGCTATAAAATTAGTTTGTGTCGAATTTTACCTCTATATGTATTTGACGGTAGGGTCAATGATGGATCCTAATAAAATTTGGTAGAGATATTTTGGTTATCACGAAGCTTATTTATGTCAAATTTTATAAATATAATTATTTTTTAAGCCAGTTATGAACCTTGTAAAGAAAGCCTTATATGGGGGATAGGGTCAGTTATGAAATGGGTCTCATAAAATTCGGTATATAGTGTTTGGTTCCTATAAAATTAGCTTGTATCCAATTTCACCTCTACACTTGTAGAGTAGGGTCAATTATGCGCCGATCCTCTTAAAACTTGTTTATATCGAATTTCATTGAATTTATCTTGAATATTTGATATTTGATTTATCTAAGCAATTTATTGATGAAAAACTTATTTTCTAAAAGAGGCTTTACATGGTAGATAGGGGCAAATGTGGACCGATCCCGATAAAATGGGCTGATTAGATTTGTATTTATATAACATTTGTCTGTGCTTAATTTCATTGCAATAACAGTGTCAATGAATGAATTGCGGATATATAAGTCTAAAGGGGGCTTTGTATGGGAGCTAGGGTCAATTGAAGTCCGATCATTTCGAAATTCGGCAAGGTCATCAAGGCTTGTATAAAACTTATTTGTGCGAACTTTCATCGCGATACATTTATATTATACATAATTATGAGCTTAATAGCCCTTTTCGCGGGGTTCAGTTGTATGGAGGCTAGGTGAAATAATGAACCGATTTATACCATTTTCAATTGGCTTCGTCCTTGGGTCAAAATAAATATGTACTCCAAATTTCATCAAATTATATTGAAAATTGCGACCTGTACTTTGATAACAACGTTTACATGACACACGGACGGTTGGACGGAAGGACATCGTTAAATCGACTCAGAAAGTCCTTGGGTCAAAATAAACATGTATTCCAAATTTCATCAAATTATCTTAAAAATTGCGACCTGTACTTTGATAACAACGTTTACATGGACACACGGACGGTCGGTCGGACGGACGGACGGACGGACATCGTTAAATCGACTCAGAAAGTGATTCTGAGTCTATTGGGCAACTTTAAGGTGGGCATAGTACAAATATTTTAATGTGTTACAAACATCAGCACAAACGCATAATACCCTTCCCACTATAGTGGTGTAGGGTATAAAAAAATAAATAAGAAAGTTAGAAATTTAATTTTCAAACGCGATAATCTCCCTAGCTATAAAATAAAATTTATAACTACTACAAACATATTTTATATACATATGGCCAATTTCTTGTCAAGCGATCCAACTCAAAAAATCGATTTTGATGAAATTTGCAACAAGGTTAGTAGTATTAGATAATAGGTCAGACACAAATTTTTAGCTCTAACGGTCAAGAACTGCTGGAGTTAGAGGGGGCAAAAATTGTTTTTAAAGGAGTTCAGATAGCTATTTCTTCATTGTTTCAAAAAACTCTTTTATTTTTGCTCAAAAGAAAGCTTAGACAATTTCCTTTAATGGCTTTATAGTCCCAGAATGGGATGCTAATGGGTTATCTATCAAAAAAAATATTTTTTAACTTTTAACGAAGAACTGGGATCGTTTTGAGGACGATCCAAATTCAAAACATCAACTCTATAACATTTTATGTGTGTAAAATTTCATTAAAATTTGACTAACTGACAATTAGTAACTGTTTATTAGTTACATATTTATTTCCCCTATAGATACCCAAGTGTGAAATTTTCGAGTCTTCGACTTGCAGGCCAAATCATAACAAAAGCTTCTTAAAAGCTACAGCTTGTGTATACAAATTTTTTGTTGTGATCATCTTTTTAATACAAATGCCTAAAAATATGCATTTCATTTTATACCAAAAATATATTTAAAGATATTTATATGATCAGTGATCACGTAGTTTGCTGTATATACCCAGCAAAAAATCTGAAATTTTTGGTAATAGCCAGTAGTTATTTCATACATTATTTGGTAATGAGTGTTCATTATCATCCACATTATTTCATTTAGCTGAATAGGTTATTACTGGTAAAGAACAAACCAATTTGGATTTGTTATGGCTCAATTGTCTAGGTCGTTTATTTAACAAACAGGGGGTTCGTGGTTCGAGCCCTGCTGGATACTGTTTATTTTTTTCAAAATGACATTCATTTATATATTTTTGTAAAATGCCGTTCTCAAAATTACAAAAAGCAACATGTTAATGGAGCATCAAGTAAGCGGCTGGAGTGAGAAACATAGAAAACAACTGAATGCCTGGGTTCAAATCCCGGCCGAGATTTTTTTTATTTTTGTTTTCTACATACAAAGTCGGCCCAAAATAACTAGCTATCACATAACATATTTGTAGGTTTATTTGTAACTAGTTATTTCGCAAAGTTTTTGTAATCAAATTAGTAACCATTTATTAATTTGTTTAAGGTAGGTACATATTATTTGAACCTCGTCGAACAAAAATAATTAGTTATTCACCCCAAAAGTAATTAGTTTCCACGTGATTCCAATATTACTTTCTAGATTACTATGTAATGAAAATTTTTGCTGGGGATGTACATTAGAGTGATTCAAGTTTGTATGAAGGAAAAAAAATTTGTCTGACAGACCGTCCCCCCCCCTCCAGAATAGTTCTATGGGTTGTAAAACTCTTTCATAAAAAAAATTAGGCTGATTGGATAACATTAACAGGTGCCGCAACGGCTCTGAAGTTTCCAAGCGCATTTACAAGGGGAAAATATAGATTTTTCAGTTTTTCTTAAATTTGGCCATTTAATAATAAATTTTGATATAAGATAACGCTAACTCGTACTCAGCTATCGTCAAAAAAGTTTGATTTTTTTCAACGGCCGTTTCAAATCTCCAATTTCAGTTTTTTTGGAACTTTGTTAAACAAATTTCAAAGTTTTTAGGAGATCCTTATGGTCAATAGATAAGGCCATTAAACGGTGAAAAAATTAGATCAATAATTCTTACCGTTTAGCTGTACCTGCGATTTGAACTCGGCGGATTTCGGGAAAATCGCATTTTTTTGTAATATTTTAGAGAATAATATAGTTCACATAATATAAAATATATATCCGAAGTTTTAATAAAATCGGACATTCTTAACCCATAAACTGTGGAGTTCAAAGGTCAAATTTTGCAATATTTGAGAATTTTTAATGTACCATATCGAAATAATATTTATTTGTCGGCCAAAAATGACTGGAATTTATCGTATGTAGTCCAATATTTCAAATAGAGTGAAAAAAAGGCAGATTAACCCTTTAAGGCACTTGGGAATAATTTAACACCAAAGTAAAAAATTCGAAAAAAAAACTATCTATTTGAATAATGCTCTATATAATTAGAGGAATAACAGAAATAAAATAATAAATTCTATTGAAAATGGTTAAGATCGGTCCATTATTTCACCTAGCACCCATACAACTGAACCCCTGAATACGGCTTGTAAACCTTTTAATCAAACTACAGGTCGCAATTTTGAAGATAATTCAATGAAAATTGGCACATGATCTTCTATGGTACCGGAGACAAATCCTATTGAAAATGGTTGACATCGGTCCATTATTTCACCTAGCCCCCAACCCGACGAATAAGACTTTTAAATTCATAATTATGTTTAATATACTCGTATCTCAACAAAAAGCTGCAAAACCAAGTTCTATACTAGCCTTGATGACTCTCATGAATTTTATAATTATAGGGTCTCATTTGACCATAGCACCTATACAAACCCCCCCTTCAAAATTTGACTTAAATGTCCACAATTTTATTCAACAATAAATGGCTTAAGTATATCTGAGGCAAGGTACAATTCAACTACAATGCTTTATTATGAAAACAAAATCACATTTTATTTTTGTAACAGGTGTAGGGTATTATATGGTCGGCCTCGCCCGACTATAATTTCTTACTTGTTTTTTATGATATAGTTTTACAACCCAACGAACAATTCTAGAGTGGGGGACGGGCAAAATTCGCAACTTCGTTTTTTTGAAGCACTCTAGTGTACATATACATACGGTCCAATTGGTGTTGTGTCGATTTCCAGTTTTTTTGTATTACATAACAAAATACTTATTCAAAACCAAATGTTTATTTTCTAAAGCAAATTGTGCAAGAAAATTTTGTTTTATAAACCCTTTATAAAATTAAATGTTGTTTATGAATATGAGGGTAAATCTTTATATGATTTGACAATAAAATTTTTACTTTTCAATAACGAAATATTGATTATGAATTTCACGGTGGGTATATACATACATATGTAAAATGTATGTATGTAAAATTGGTCTAAATACAAAATACGTATGTACACTATAATTCGTATAATAAATATATGTATAACGATTCTCATACATATTTAAAGGATTTCTGTCAATTGATATCAATTTGTTTATTGTTAACAGATTTTACTTTCGTAAATAAATATTTTTTCTATTAAAATAATATGATAAAATTTGCAAAAATATATATGTACGAATATAAAGATGTAAGTACACATGTAAATATGCATAATAAAAAGAGTTTATTTACATCTGTCACTACCAGTAAAAATGACTACGAGCATTGTCCATCATTCGTAAATATATTAACAGGCACTTAAATTCTTCAAGGATAAAATCTTTGTTTTTTTTTTTTTTTTTTTTTTTGTTAGCCTGCATTGGAATAATAAACTTTAAGCAGACTAAGCAACTATCGATATACATATGTACTTATGTAAGAGTATTGGTGGAATTAAATCTTTAAACGAGGGTTGAAGTGAAAAGTTAAAATTACAAATATAATTTATTGGAAATTATTAAAAAGGAATAATATGAATGTGTTAAAGTATATTAAAAATTTTCAAACTATCCTCGCATGAATGTTTTATTTGCTGTTTTGGTAGTTTGTGAAAATAAAACCGATTTTATTTTTTAAATAACAATGCAAAAAAGATAAACAAGTTAGAGTGTTATGTTCATCAGCGTCGAATCTGAAATACCCTTCACCTATTAGCTAATATTATATGTCAATTTCTTGTTTAAAAGAAATAGACCAAAATTTTAAAACGCTACACGTAACAACATGTTAAGTTCATTTATTAATTTTTGAACCAAAATATTGAATCCAATTTTGCATATAATTTACATAAGTTTGAAGTGAACGTTTGTCTAGATTTTAAACAATATTTTTATAACCTACACCACTTTAGTGGGGAGGGTATATTGGGTTTGTGCTGATGTTTGTAACGCACAATAATATTGGTCCTATACCACCTTAAAGTATACCAATCGGCTCAGAATCATTTTCTGAGTCGATTTAGCTATGTCCGTCCGTCTGTCTGTCCGTCCGTCCATGTAAACCTTGTAATCAAACTACAGGTCGCAATTTTGAAGATAATGCAATGAAATTTGGTACATGATCTTCTACCGTCCCAGGGACAAAGCCTATTGAAAATGGTTAAGATCGGTCCATTATTTCACCTAGCCCCCATACAACTGAACCCCCAATAGGGCTTGTAATCCTTTTAATAAAACTACAGGTCGCAATGTTGGAGATAATTCAATGAAATTTGGCACATGATCTTTTATGGTATCGTAAACGAAGCCTATTGAAAATGGTTCACATCGGTCCATTCTTTCACCTAGCCCCCATACAACTGAACCCCCGAATAGGGCTTTTAAAACTTGTAATCAAACTACAGGTCGCAATTTTGGAGATAATTCAATGAAATATGGCACATGATCTTTTATGGTACCGTAGACTATTGAAAATGGTTACCATCGGTTATAACCTACACCTCTTTAGTGGGGAGGGTATATTGGGTTTGTGCTGATGTTCGTAACATACAAAAATATTCGTCCTATACCCACCTTAAAGTATACTAATCGGCTTAGAATTTCTGAATCGATTATGCTATGTCCGTCCGTTCGTCTGGCTGGCTGGCTGTCCATGTAAACCTTGTGCGCAAGGTACATGACGCAATTTTCAACATAATTGGATGAAATTTGGTCCAAGGACGAAGCCTATTGAAAATGGTTAAAATCGTACCTAGCCCCCATACAACAGAACCCCCCGAATAGGGCTTTTGAGCTCATAATTATGTTAAATATACCTGTATATCGATAAAAAGCGGCACAACTAAGTTATATACAAGTCTTGATGACCTCGACAAATTTCATAAAGATCGGGTCTCATTTGACTCTAGCTCCCATACAAAGTCCCCTTCACAAAATTACTTGAATGTCCAAAATTAACTTATAAACACAAATATCGCGATGAAATTCTGCACAAATAAATATTAAATAAATATTATATAAATATAAATACATTCACAAAACTTTATCGAGTTTGGTCCATATTTGCCCCTAGCCCCACATATAAAGCCTTCTTCAGAAAATTAGTTTTTATACCCACCATCAAAAAAGATGGGGGGTATATTGATTTTGTCATTCCGTATGTAACACATCAAAATATTGGTTGTAGACCCACAAAAGTATATATATATATCGATAAAAAGCGGCACAACTAAGTTATATACAAGTCTTGATGACCTCGACAAATTTCATAAAGATCGGGTCTCATTTGACTCTAGCTCCCATACAAAGTCCCCTTCACAAAATTACTTGAATGTCCAAAATTAACTTATAAACACAAATATCGCGATGAAATTCTGCACAAATAAATATTATATAAATATAAATACATTCACAAAACTTTATCGAGTTTGGTCCATATTTGCCCCTAGCCCCACATATAAAGCCTCCTTCAGAAAATTAGTCTTTATACCCACCATCAAAAATTATGGGGGGTATATTGATTTTGTCATTCCCTTTGCAACGAATTAAAATATTGGTTGTAGACCCACAAAAGTATATATATTCTGGGTCCTTATTAAATTCTAAGACGATCTAGCCATGTCTGTCTGTCCGTCTGTCTGTCTGTTGAAAGCACGATAGAGTTCGAACGGAATGACCTAGAGGATTGAAATTTTCCACAAATATTCTCTATAGGAAAACTTTGTTTGGTATGGGCAATATCGGACCACGTTTTCGGATAGTCCCCATACAAATGGACCCGAATAATAGCTTTAACGGGTATATCTCTTTTAAAAGTACGACTATAGCGATGAAATTCGACACAAATAAGTTTCATATGATCCAAAATCTTTCTACCAAATTTTATGAGGGTCGGTCCATAATTGAAATTATTTGGTAATGCGTAAAGTTCCTTGAAGTAATTTTTGAAAGAGGACCCAATTCTTCTCAATGTTTCCCTTAGAATGACAGACTTATATATATATATATATATATATATATATATATATATATATATATATATATATATATATATATATATATATATATATATATATATATATATATATATATATATATATATATATATATATATATATATATATATATATATATATATATATAGAGGGTATACCCTCTATCAGCA
This sequence comes from Lucilia sericata, assembly GCF_015586225.1. NCBI lineage: Eukaryota > Metazoa > Arthropoda > Insecta > Diptera > Calliphoridae > Lucilia > Lucilia sericata. Next base: position 37,346 of record NW_023994440.1, on the reverse strand, counting down.
TTGAGGGTATAAAAAATCGTAAAAGTCAATATAAATTTTTATGATGTTTAGTGGTTTGTTAAAAACTTCCCCACAAATGTTTACATAAATACATAAGAAAAAGTTTTTAAATGTTTAAATATTTATTGCAACAGATGCAACAAATTACATTAAAGTTTGTTGTTCTTGGTTCATAATATTTTAAATTTTGTGTAAATACTTACTAAAGAAATTATTGACTACGAAATTATTCTTTAGCAAACATAAAATTTGATAAAAACCTATTTTTAAATAATTTAATGACTTTTTTTAATGAACAATACAAATTTGATTCAAAAATTTATGCAAAATTTGCTTAGAAGTAGACCAATTGTGAGAATTGAAGTTAGTAATTTTTCTAAAAGAGATTCCTTAATGCTCGTTCATAAATAAATACTTAAATATGAACTTTAACTTTAAGATAATGAAAATTTCGAACTCCTACCATTCGAGTCCTATGGCTATTTAAGCTGGCAAATAGACCGACAGACAGACAGACAGACAGACAGACACAAATATATTATATACCATAAACGTAAAATTTTTTATTTTAATCTACAACAAATTGCTTTGAAACTAAAACTAAACGTCTTTTCTATATTGAAGTACATAAAACAATATGTAGTTAAATTGTTAGACTAAAAGATCAACATGGTTGAACACTTCAGCTTTAATTTAATAAAACTAGATTTTTAGTGGAAAAGTCAAATGTTCTTTTATTATTTAACTAATTTTATACACATGTTGGAACAACTTACTTTCTACACAACAGCTTCATCTCATTATTTCTTTCTTTAGTTTAGCTACTGCTACTACTACTACGTTGATAGTGAATGTAATTTCCCTAAAAATAAATTGAAATAATAACAGGAACAGCAGTAGCAACAGCAACAAATACATCTACAAAATATAAAGAAAAAGATACAATATACTCTAGCACGTACTAGAGATGTCTGTGCTTTAGTCAAAAAAAGAAAAAAAAATACAAAATAAATAAAAAGACGAGAAAATAACTCAACAATGTACTGACACTTGTACAAACAGTTGATGTGAAAGGATGTGAATAACAGCAACTCCAACAATACACAACAATATTAAATGAAACAAATTTTAGTTTAATCATTGTAATATGAAGAAGCGTAGCAGAAAAGAAGAAGCATCAGTAACAGCAGGAGTAATAAGACTTAAATAAAGTAACAGATGTAGGCACGCACTACAAATTAAAGCAACTCATAATTACAGAAACGCCTCGAAATATTATATCTATTAAGTATATGGAAATGGTAAAAAATAGTTTCGTTGGTAAACCAATTCATGAAATAACAGGCTTGGTCGTAATGATTACAAAAAGTAATTCAATACACGATCAATTACAGTAATTTGTATGTATAATTAAGTAATAACCAATTGCAATTATTATTAGTTGTAGTTTCTTTCAATTACAATTACTTGTAATTAAAGTTTTGCCAATTACAATTACTTGTAATTGTAACAATTACTTATAATTGTAACACAACAGGCCCGATAGAGGCCTAGGTGTATTTCTTCAGATTTGATGTATGTTTGTAACTAACTAACTAACTAACTAACTAACTAACTAACTAACTAACTAACTAACTAACTAACTAACTAACTACTAACTAACTAACTAACTAACTACTAACTAACTAACTAACTACTAACTAACTAACTACTAACTAACTAACTAACTAACTAACTAACTAACTAACTAACTACTAACTAACTACTAACTAACTAACTAACTAACTAACTAACTACTAACTAACTAACTAACTACTAACTAACTAACTAACTAACTAACTAACTACTACTAACTAACTAACTAACTAACTACTAACTAACTACTAACTAACTACTACTAACTAACTAACTAACTAACTAACTAACAACTAACTAACTAACTAACTAACTAACTAACTAACTAACTAACTAACTAACTACTAACTAACTAACTAACTACTAACTAACTAACTAACTAACTAACTAACTAACTACTAACTAACTAACTAACTAACTAACTAACTAACTAACTAACTAACTACTAACTAACTAACTAACTAACTACTAACTAACTAACTAACTAACTAACTAACTAACTAACTAAACTAACTAACTAACTAACTAACTAACTAACTAACTAACTAACTAACTAACTAACTACTACTAACTAACTACGAACTAACTAACTAACTAACTAACTAACTAACTAACTAACTAACTAACTAACTAACTAACTAACTAACTAACTAACTACTAACTACTAACTAACTAACTAACTAACTAACTACTAACTAACTAACTAACTAACTAACTAACTAACTAACTAACTAACTACTAACTACTAACTAACTACTAACTAACTAACTAACTAACTAACTAACTAACTAACTAACTAACTAACTAACTAACTACTAAACTAACTAACTAACTAACTAACTAACTAACTACTAACTAACTAACTAACTAACTAACTAACTAACTAACTAACTAACTAACTAACTAACTAACTAACTAACTAACTAACTAACTAACTACTAACTAACTAACTAACTAACTAACTAACTAACTAACTAACTAACTACTAACTAACTAACTAACTAACTAACTAACTAACTAACTAACTAACTAACTAACTAACTAACTAACTAACTAACTAACTAACTAACTAACTAACTACTAACTAACTAACTAACTAACTAACTAACTAACTAACTAACTAACTAACTAACTAACTAACTAACTAACTACTAACTAACTAACTACTAACTACTAACTAACTAACTAACTAACTAACTAACTAACTAACTAACTAACTAACTAACTAACTAACTAACTAACTAACTAACTAACTAACTAACTAACTAACTAACTAACTAACTAACTACTAACTAACTAACTAACTAACTAACTAACTAACTAACTACTAACTAACTAACTAACTAACTAACTAACTAACTAACTAACTAACTAACTACTAACTAACTAACTAACTAACTAACTAACTACTAACTAACTACTAACTAACTAACTAACTAACTAACTAACTAACTAACTAACTAACTAACTACTAACTACTAACTAACTAACTAACTAACTAACTAACTAACTAACTAACTATCTAACTAACTAACCAACTACTACTCAGACATGGGTGAGTAATTATTACACAATTATTCGTTGCATTGTCAATTAAAATTACTTGTAATGTTTAGTAAACCAATAACAAATTGCAATTCCTTGTAATTATAACTAAAGTTTTTCAAATCACAATTACTTGTAATTATAATTTAGGTATTATAAATTACATGTAATTAAAAGGTGAACAATTCAGCTATAAGTATTTGAAATTGGCTAAACTTCAATAACAATTAACAATGTAATTGTGATTGAAAATGTAATCCTTAACCAACAAGCCAGTTGCTATTACATTACAAGTAATTGTAATTGAAAACATTTTAAATTACAATTACAAGTAATTACAATTAGCAAAACTTCAATCACAATTACAAAAAATTTATTACCAAATGTCAAAAATCGAAATTAATTTTGTACCCACCCAAGAAGAAACTACACATAACAATGTATCTAGAAAGGCGACAAAAGAACAAAACTAAAAGAAATTCAAGTACATATACAGAAAAAAAAATTAAACAGTCACTCAAGTACATTTATAAATAATGAAAATGAACAAGACGAATAATAACAAAACAGAAACAAGACAGTAAGTACTTTTGTATCAACACAAAACTAACAAAAAACAACTCTCAAAAGAATCTAATACCACAAAAAATATATACATAAATATACACATAAACCAAAAAAAAAAACCAAAGTTTAATAGTTTTGTTTAAACAATTTTATCGTTTTGTGCAACAAAGAGTTGCTACCAAGTAGCCAACACGAATCAACTAACACAAGCTAAGAAACCAATACTCAAGCTAAAGCAGCGTTGGGCAACACACACTTATTATTAATTAGTATTTATAGAGAAACTAGGTTCATATTTTAAACCATAAAATTAAATACCCCACACTGAACAAGACCATTAGCATAGTTGAGAAAAATGAGACTGCAAGAACACTAAAAACATTTGTAAACATGTGACTTGAATATATTATTTATTTATGTATTTATATACTTGTACTACTACTTACTACCGAGGGCACAAGTGTATGTCTGTTATAAAAGTTAATTATTTTGTTAGTAATTATTTATTATAAATCATATTTTGGGTTTTGGTAGAGGCAATATACAAAATAAAGACAAGTGAGAAAGTAATAGCCGGTAAAGCCCATAGAGTATTCACTAAAATAGTATAAATTAAATTTTAGAAGTAAACCTTATATATGATCTGTATACAATTGAATTTTTACTTATATAAACATTTATAATTAACTAGCATTTTGTACTCAGAATTTCCAGGCGAAATTTTATGCTGACATCTTTATATATCAACGAAATATGCGGTTATCGGAACTATAGTCATATATGTATACACAAAACATATTTATGTCGATAATGTATTATTCCAATATCTTTATTTCTTAATTAGTTATGTATGTGTATAACTATAATTTCCAAAATTTGTATAACTTTTATACAATTTTTGGAAATTTCAGATCGGCCCTATCCACTCCACATAGCGCATAAAAATATACACCGAAATTATATTACTTTTTCTCGAGTTTTAAAAAAGTTTCCGCGGCAAATGCCTTGAAGTTTTCGATATTTACTCTAAACTAAATTTTAAAAGTCAAGGATAGGGGCGGTGGTTTACGCCACTTTCAAAATTAGCTTCCAAAACTGTTTCAGAATGGTTTAAAAAAAAATCGATTTGCCGCGGAAGGTTTTTATACCATAATGACCTGAGGAACAGGTTTTCGTTACCAGAACACTTGGCTTCCAATACTGTTTCAGAATGGTTTAAAAACATTGATTTGCCGTGGAAGGTTTTTGCACCATAATGACCTGAGAAACAGGTTTTCGTTATCAGAACACTACTGGCTACAACGTAGTGATAGGGCCTAATTGTGGTTGTAACCCTCGGAATTTTCGGAAGTGAACCTTATATGGACCGACCAGGAAAAAATTTCACAGGGTGAATTATATGTATTTGATACAAGACGAATTTTATACCGATATCTTCATTCAGTAATGAAATTAGTTAGTTAGTTAGTTTAGTTAGTTAGTTAGTTAGTTAGTTAGTTAGTTAGTTGTTAGTTAGTTTAGTTAGTTAGTTAGTTAGTTAGTTGTTAGTTAGTTAGTTAGTTAGTTAGTTAGTTAGTTAGTTAGTTAGTTAGTTTTTAGTTAGTTTAGTTTAGTTAGTTAGTTAGTTAGTTAGTTGTTAGTTAGTTAGTTATTCGTAGTTATTTTGTTAGTAGTTATTTGTTCTTTAGTTGTTAGTTAGTTAGTTGTTGTTATTTTTAGTTTGTTAGTTAGTTATTTAGTTATTTTTATTTATTCGTTATTTAGTTAGTTATTTATTTTTTATTTAGTTTTTTATTTATTAGTTTCGTTTATTTAGTTATTCTTTATTTAGTTCTTTTTTTTTATTATTTTTATTTTCGTTAGTTTTTTCTTTATTCGTTTCGTTCGTTCTTTCGTTCGTTCGTTCGTTCGTTTCGTTCGTTCGTTCGTTTCGTTCGTTCGTTCGTTCGTTCGTTCGTTCGTCGTTCGTTCGTTCGTTCGTTCGTTCGTTCGTTCGTTCGTTCGTCGTTGTTCGTTCTTTCGTTCGTTCGTTCGTTCGTTCGTTCGTTTCGTTCGTTCGTTCGTTCGTTCGTTGTTCTTTCGTTCGTTCGTTCGTTCGTTCGTTCGTTCGTTCGTTCGTTCGTTTCGTTCGTTTCGTTCGTTCGTTCGTTCGTTCGTTCGTTCGTTCTTTTTGTTCGTTCGTTCGTTTCGTTCGTTCGTTCGTTCGTTCGTTCGTTCGTTCGTTCGTTCGTTCGTTTTCGTTCGTTCGTTCGTTCGTTTCGTTCGTTTGTTCTTCGTTCGTTCGTTCGTTTCGTTCGTTCGTTCGTTCGTTCGTTCGTTTTCGTTCGTTCGTTTTCGTTTCGCGGTGGCGCCCCCGCTCCCCTTCTATCGTGGTTTCCTATATTTATTTACATGTATCTACAACAATTTTGTGGCGCTGCCCATTTTTTTGAGGAAGTTATTAATGATAAATCCATTTCCGGGAACATGCACCTTTATATGAGGGCTATGTTCGAACTGTATTTCGAATACCATTGGTATCCGCTTTTACCCCATTTATTATTGACTTTCGTAGAGGTAATATTGTTTCCCCTTTTCTCTCTTTCAGATCCATCCATGTCGGTTAGTATATTTGTTCAGTTTGTACAGTTTTGTATAACAAATTAATAAGAAAGTTCTTATTCATACTTTTGTTTGAAAACTAATTCTAGAAAAGACCAATAATTTTATGTTTACCAACTTTCTTTAATACAGCTGAGTTTTTATAGTAAGTTTTACAAATTTAAAAGTTTTTTATATTTCTTACAAAAATTTAAGTTTAAATATTTTGCTATTTTATAAACTTTATACAACTACAGCTATTACACACAAAAGAAATTATTCTTGAAACATATGGTAATGATAAAGTATCTAAGCATTTTTTACTAATTTCTCAGAAATGTCTACACCACCTTTTGTAAATTGCGAAAAATCAACAGTAAATAATGTTGTAAATTTTTAATTTCATTTTAATATTCTCTAAAGTAAACATAATGTTTAGACCATTCAGTTGTGATAAATAACTTTTTTAATAATATTTAAAATGAAAAATAAACAAAGAAATAATAAACCTTATTAATAAATGGTATAAATTCCCTTAGGATAAAACGAAATCATGGAAATAGCAGCCAAATTTACAAATTTGGCAACAACATCTGTTGCAGTTTTTTGCATGTTTTAAATATGTTTTTTGTAACAAAAATGAAGCAAACGATACCGCCATCATCATAAATAATGATTTTGATGATGATGTATTGACATCATTATAAAATAAAGAACACAAATTCATTGTAATGAAATTTCCTTTTTATTATGCTGAAACATTTTGTAATCTTCAAAAAATATTAATAACTTCAACTTGAACACGTAAGAATGTTAAAGTTAATTGGCAGTATGGAATCTTATATGCTCACCACCAAGACATGTGATGCCGATGAATACGTTCACTGATTTTCAGTATTTTTTATGGAGTTTAAGAAATTTTTTATATTTACTCGAGTTGGAAATTTCAGTTTTCTAATTCACTAACTCTAATATTTGAAAATTTATTAAATTAATACCATCCGTTAAAAATAAAATTTGATTTCTTCTTTTAGTTCCCATACTGTTAAATATATATTAAAATATTTTAAAATTGTCTTAGTTGTCTCTTAAAATTGAAATATGTACAACAAATGTTCACATCATTGATAAGCTTATTTATTTGGTTTACCTTGTCGGCTTATAAATAAAATAATTGCTCATAAATACTTTCAACATAATTTTTTTGTTGAAAACTTTGTTAAAGTAATAAATTGTTTATACATAATTTGTTGAAAAAGGAAATTTTGTTTACTAAGATTTTCAATAGTCTTTTTTACTTCTTGTAAACAAAGTTTTAAATATTGATAAACTTTTAAAATATTGTAATAAATAAAATTGACTGCTTAAGTTTTTCTTTTTTGAGTTTATTTAAAAATATATAAATTTTTTTTTTTATAAAAGTATTCAAATGTTTGTATGTTTGTGTATTTGTAATTGGTTTTTATATTATACATATAAATTATATTTACATGTGAATATTAGACTGACTCATAAAAATAGTGGTAGAGATATGTGAAATTATAAAATCGTTCCATATGCATGAAAAATCTCCCAAATGAATGTCCGCCCATGGATGTCAAAGTAGTTCGTGCCAAATGTTAGAGTTTTAGCTCTAATATTTTCACAGATATACGACTTTTGCATATAATTCATATAAGAGATTTCAAGCCCCATAATGAAAGTCCGCCCATTTTTCTTAAAATGCGATGAGGTATCGCGCCCCTAAAATCTAACCCATCTATTTATAAAATATACAAACGAGATTTTAACATTAAATTTCTGAGTAAATGAAACCTTTATTTATCAAAAATTTATTCCGATCCGATTAAACATTACATCATGTGATATAAAAAATTAAAAAATATTAATTTTAGTTTTTATGCCCAAAATATCACTACGTTTGTAACGCATCGAAATATTGGCCGTAGACCCACAAAATTATATATACTCTGGATCCCTATTAAATGCTAGCAATCTCCGTTAGTTTGTCTGTTGAAAACACGATACAGTTCGAACGGAAAGAGATAGAGGGTTAAAATTTTTATATTCTATACGTAAGGTTTTCTTGGTTCCCGTCCGGGACCTTTTATTTCATTTCTTCGAAATCTATCTGGAGAAGGCTGCAAATACTGGTAACTTACGAGATGTGTACAATACTATAAGGTACCTGAATGGCAGACAATCCAACGGCTAAAATAAAAGATGACATTGGTAATGATCTTATCACCATTGACCAACAACTAAACAGATGACAGCGTTTCTTCTCGTCCACTCCTACCACCATTAGATCAGCACCAGACTCCCTTATGGTATCTAGGCAATGCCAGTTACAGGAAATATCCACCTCCCCACCCACTCAGGTGAAAATTCTTATGATCCTCAAAAATCTGATGAACGGAAAATCCGCCGACACCGACAACTATTAAAGTATGGAGCCGGTCCAATAGCGCAATCACTTACGCCGGCGCCGACAACATCCCCGCCGAACTATTAAAGTATGGAGCCGGTCCAATAGCGCAATCCCTTTCGCCGATAATGCGAAGGGTATGGAACACCAACACGATACCCAAGTCTTGAAAGGAAGGAGTAGTTATAACAAAAAGGGCGACCTATCCCAATGTAAAAACTGGAGAGGCATAACACTGTTAAATGTCATCTGTAAGGTTATGTCGCTATTAATACTTGGAAGGATCAGCCCGGTTATTGAACCGCTGTTATGTAAGGGGCAAGCTGGTTTTAGACCGAACCGTTCATGTGTGGATCACATTAACGCACTGCGCATAATTATAGAATAATCCATTGAGCACAACTCACAGCTATACCTTCTTTTTGCAGATTTCGAACGAGCCTTCGACAGGGTATCTCATAGTGCTATTTGGAGTGCGCTAGCTATGAAAGGAATACCAGAGAAAATAATAAACATAATTAGAGAGTTATACACAGATTCAAAGTCCGTAGTCCGTTTTAATGGACATTAGAGCCAACCTTTCCAAACAACCTGTGGCGTAAAACAGGGCTGTGTTCCGTCACCTACACTTTCCTGATTCTACTTGATTCTGTTATGAGACAAACTAATATCGACTTCGCCCGTGGTATTCGCTGGAATTTAAATAAATATCTCAACGATATAGATTATGCGGATGATTTATGCTTACTGGCCCATCATTTCTCCGATATCGAGGATAAACTCCAAAAACAGTGAGTCTGAAAATTCAATGATTAAAGAGTGCCAAAAACTAAATAAATCTTGGAACCAGATCAAAGCACTTGCAGCTGATCGTGTAAATTGAAGAGGATTTGTTGGTGCAATATGTTCTACTACATGAACCTTCTATTAATTATTTTACTACTTTGTACATAATTATTATGAATAAAGGCATTAAAAAAAAGGTTTTTTTGGTATTCAAAATGTGCAATATCAGTCCACGTTTTCACATAGCCCCCATACAAGTTACTCCGGAAATCAGTTTTAACAGTCTTAACTGATTTAAAAATACAAGTACAGCGACGAAATTCAAAATAAACAAGTTTTGTTCCAATAAAAAATTATCTACCACATTTTATGAGCATCGTTCCATAATTGACCCTACCCCCGTATAAAGTCCTCTTTAACGCTCATTACAGGCATACAAATGCGTACTTAAAATACAAGTACAGCGACGAATTTCGACACAAACAAAATTTTTACAAGCCAAATCTTTCTGCAAAATTTTATGAGAATCGGTCCATAATTGACCCTTCCCGCATATATGGTTACCTTCAGAAAATGACTTTAACGCTCATTACTGGCTTAAAGAGCAAAATCGTTATACAAAATTTTACGAACATCGAGCCATAATCGATAAGATCTTTTTCAGAAAATAACGTTCATTACCGGCTTAAAAATACGAGTAGTTCTATATAGCTGAATAAAACACTGTCACTTGTTAAATTTTATTTTAAGACATTTTGTGGTTCAATAAAAACTCTAGCAATTTCATCTAAAATGCTATTTGTAACAAAATACTATAACTAACGTAGTCAAAGTTAATGACTTTAAAATTTAAACATACATGCATGTATGTATGTATAAATACATATATCATTCATCAAATAAAAAATGAATCATTTGACATTTTCACTTCTGTAGAAGAGTAGTAAAAAAAGCAAAAAAATTACAAGGAAAGTGAATGAATCTTTGTTAACTAGAGTATAAAATAGTGAAAATAAAAAGAATTTGATTGGCTGGTACAAACCACAAATATAAGCATTTATACTTACATGGGGGATATGCACATTTTACATACATACTTACTACTATATAATGTACACATACAACTATAAGAAAAACAAATTTTGTTTATTTAAATTTTAATACCTTCTAAGAAATTAAAATTAATTCTAATAACAACATAAATTTAAATATTTTAATTGCTTTTAATCGGATATTGTTTTAATATTAATATTCATCATTTGGTAATTGATAACAATTATTCATTTTTTATTTATTTTCACTCACCAATAAGCTAAATGAAAAAAGTCATATTTCTATCCATAAGAAGAATTGAAAGAATTGATATACAATCATTATTATCTTCATTTTCTAAATGTTGCAAGTACACTTTAAATCGAATTCATTGAATTGAAACGAAAACAAAAAAAAAATATATAAAATTATTATATATGTACTCTCTTTAACTTTCATATGTGGGTCATTTCGTGTCAAGTGACCCAACTTTAAAAATCGATGTTTTCCGATTTTGATGAAATTTGCACCAAGATTACTACTATTGGATAGTAGATAAGACACAATCGGATTGGAATCTATTGGATAGAAGACAAGCGCTATCGGTCCAGAACTGCAGCACTTAGAAGGGTTCAAAGTTGGACATTTTAGTCATACAGTGTTTTATTCAAATAAGTGTAACTTTTCGCCTAATGGTCCTAATGGTCAACAATTTTTCAAAGGAGTTCAGAAAGCAATTTCTTCTTTGTGTCTGTCCTACTATCCAATAGTACTAACCTTGGTGCAAATTTCGTCAAAATCGATTTTTTGAGCTGGGTCACATGATGAAATGAAATTGCCCATATATATTATATTTTTGTAAGCTTTTCTTATGAATTTTAAGTGGTTGCATGAAAATTATAACTATTTGCAATCATAACATTAGCGTAATGAACCATTGAATACGTTAACAACGACAAAATACAAAAGAATGTAGAATACATGGTAGTATGTAAATATAGAACGTAAAAATTCAGATCTGTATGCAAAGATTTTTTATTTAACTTTTGTGAGTTCATGTATGACATTGCAGCGTTTTGGAAAGAACATGTTAAAAAGCAAAGTCGAACAAAATAAGGTATTAAACTACAGTCGTGCGTTGTCGACCGTATGATGCCCTATATCAGTTATGGGTATATATGACAAAATGTGATTTACTTTATTGAATAATGAATTTTACCCTAAGTAGCATGAGAACTGATTTTCAGAAAGATAAAGTGGTATGTAGTTAGGGTGTTATGGTGCTATGGGGCTATTTGCAATAATAGATAATATGTTGCCAAATGTTATCAATTTATCTTTAAAATTGTGCCCTATAGTTGTATTGCAAAGTATAAATTCAAAGATAGACGATTGGTATATATATTAAGATGGATATATGACCAATATTTTAGTACATTACAACCATCAGCACAAACCGAAAATACCCTGACTACTAAAGTGTTGTAGGGTATAAAAAAAACCTGATGATGACGACGTGTTGTCAAAATACGTGCGACAAGTACCATATGAATACTGAATGATTTTTTCACTTTTTTCTTTTGTAGAATATTGGTGGATGTAAGTATGTAAATTTGTTAACATCATGAACAAAAGTATATATAATTCAGTAGACTCTTATCTTAAGAAAGGTGAAGTGCAAATCAGAAATGTACAAGCTTTTCCTAATGATGAGGGGGCCATTGGAAATAGAATTTGTATGATATTAAGAAAAATATTTTCAGCGCTACAAGGACATGCGATTAATTATACTCACACTTGTATTTATACCTTACACCACTACAGTGGAGAGGGTATTATGCGTTTGTATTAATGTTTGTAACACCCAAAAATATAAGTCCTTCACCCACCTTATAGAATCACTTTCTGAGTGGATTTAGCTATGTCTGTCTGTCCGTCCGTCTTTATCGATGATGATCAGTTTCGGCCTTTCCTTGGAATGATTTGACATGGGGTCTAACTAGAGTACCATATAATCTGGCACTACTGGTGGCCGGTTGCCTACAGGACCTAGTCCTGACCGGGATCCACGTAGTGGCTGTGGTTTATACTCAAATTCGCGGGGAGAGAATGTTGGTTTAAGGACTGATATATCCAAATGCCAAATATGTCTGGATTCTCTCTCCGGTGCTGTTGCCATCTCAACAGATTCACTGGGTGATGTGACAGAGCAACTTATGCTGGATTCCTAAACCCGTTGAGTACATCTTACTCTTCGCGTAGTAGGGCGAATTTTCAGTTTGACTACTAGTTGCCTGTCATTCTGTAAATCGTTCTTTATGGTCTGAGACTGGAAATGATGTAATTGGTGAACGATCGTTAAAGAATCCTCTGCCCGACAAGAGACTAGTACTAATTTAGTAGACCTTTTACTTCAGGAAAGTTCTCGGAGCTGTTGCCATCTCAACAGGATTCATATTGTTTTATGCTACGCGACATATGGTTGAGGTCCGCTTCCTTAACTCGTCGGGTCAATTATTGGGTTCGAATTGACTTTGGAAATTTCTACATCCTTCGTCACATTATCTGACATACAGAGGGATCCTGATTTATTGGCTGGATATTTCGGGCTACCAAATATGTCTCTAGGTGCTGTTGCCGAATCAACTAAGTCATCTCAGTTGTCTGGTTGCACGGGCTTTAAGAGGTTAAGGAATGCATTGGAATGGGTCATTAGTTGATGGGGACATCATAAGGGTGGTCACCCTTACTCTTCCCATTACACTAAAGTTGGGGAAACAGTTGTTGAACATAACTAAACGAAGAATTTAAATCAAATCCCGTGAAAGTGTTGATATATCCTTATGTAAAGTTGAGTAACAGCATACTAACACAAAGGTTTTCCTTCCCTGTATTGAGCTATAAAAATATATGTATGTATGTATGTATTACTAAGTAACACTTACATACATATGTTCGAAATACAATTTCAAAATGCTCTTCATAGGAATATATTTAACTGCCTGAAAGTGTAAGTTTTTTCAACTTTTGTTGTACCTATGTAAGTATAAGAAGGTGTAACTTATTTTAACAAAAAATTAAAAAAGAAAAAATACTTAAAGTTGACTAACAAAATTGCAGTACATTTTTTTATTTTCCGCATAATATATTCTTACAAGTACTGCAATTTAGTTGACACTTTTAACTTAACACATATTTACATATAATATCATTGTAAATTGTGTATAAAATTGTATACAAAGAAGACCAGATTGATTAAGAAAGATTTGTAATACTAATTAATAATAAAATTAATTACATTAGGCACTCTGGCAAATAACCTAATTAGTTTGTTAATTATACACTTTAGAGATTTACCAAGAATATTTCTAAGCATTTTTTTTTACAAAATCTGGCCAGCCCACATATTTTTGTCTAATCTTTAGTGTTTATTTAGAGGAAGATATTAAGTGTAAAAATAAAGGTTAATGGAACACACATTACGATTTTTTTGTTTGCTTTGTTACTATTGTAATCAGTAAATTAAACTTTTTTCTTTTTTACATGTTTACATACTTATGTATGTATGTTTGTATAAATGAATGCATAAATGTATGCATGTCTGTATGTATAATAGTATTTTTATGTAAATGTATGTAGATTGAGTTAATTGGAAATCAGTATTTGAAATTAGATTTCATATCATCTCACATCACAAAATTTCATGGTAAATATGCAAAAACGTTTGCTACTGTAATGAAGAAAAAACAAAATAATGAACTAAGAAAATATGATAAAAATTATAAATTTGTATGCTAAATAATTGGATTTGATCCAGACACTAAAAATATATGCTACTGGTGTCGTTTTTTTTTAAATTTTTAATAACTAAAGGTGTATAAGTCTGCATACATAATGAGGAGGGTGTTTATAATTCCCAAATATTTGTTCTATATACAACTTAAAGACACTGTTCGAGTCGATTTCATATTACAGTCAATATAAATTCAATAATCAAACTAGCTGCCGTAATCTTAAAGATTATACTTTTTGAGATGGTTATCGTTGGAGGATGATTTATTATTTTTCCTTGTCTTTGAAACTAAGATTCTCCTCGACTCTTCTCTGGAAGGAATTCTGATTTCGAACATTTCATTAAAGTCCGTATGTGGGTCAACATAATTGGTTAAAAACTGAGAAGACTTAGAACTGGTATGGTGATATGTTTTTATGACCATTATGTGAATGTCGATATTAACAAGCTTCAATATGTTATTTAGTGGTTCTGATGGAATAGTTCTTAGTGCACCTGATCTCTGAACTTTATACGGTTGATCTGCAAAAAAGTCAATTTCTGAAGAGTTTCATATAGGGAAGCAGTGTCTAATTATGTACCGATCATCATAAAATTTTGTAAAGCGATTTTGGATCAAACAAAACTTGTATATGTAGAATTTCATCGTTGTACTCGCATTTTATATGGGGGGTAAGTGAAAGCATGTGTTTTTTTCAATACCAAGCAAACTGCATCAATAGATAATAATTGTAAAAAATTTCAGTACTCTACCTTTTTTATTTCGGACCCTATCGTGCTTTCAACAGACGGACAGACATAACTATGTCGTCATAGAATTTAATAAAGAATGAACATATATACTAAGATTATTACTTAAACTTAAAAATATTGGAATTAAGCTAGGTCGACCAATTTTTTAATTATTCCTAAATTAAATTTGGAGGAAAATTGCATTGAAATAATCTTAAATCTTGGTGAATAGATGTCAAGTTTATCACTCATACTAACATGAGTTTTTTTTTTTTTTTTGGAAAAAATATGAATGAGAGTGAAAGAAAGGAATTATGAAGGGTAAATTCAGTTCCGTAAGTTTATAATACTGGAATAAATTATGTAATATAATTAAAAATAATCAATTATATAACATACTAGCTATACCCAGTGTGCTTTGCTACCCTAAAAGCAATATAAACAAAAAACCCATTTAACGATTTTGAAGATTCTAACTACAATAGTTTTCCAAATTTACAATTTACAATATGAAAAGATATGTATTTAATTCATATATGTTGTTCTAAGCCCCCCATTGAAAGTCTGCCCGTTATTCTCTAAATGTTCAGATGAATGTCAAAGTTCTTCAAGTAAAATTTGAAGATTCTAGCTCTAATAGTTTCTCAGATATACAAATTTTTCTATTTTATTCATATGGGGCTCCAAGCGCCCCAGATGAAAGTCCGCTCTTTTCCTCCAAAATGTTCAGATAATTATTAAAGTAATTTGTGCAAAATGTGAAGAATCTAGTTCTATTAGTTTCCCAGATAAACGCAATTTTGTATTTGATTCATATTGGAGAGTCCAAGTCCCCAAGTCATATGGGGACTCCAATCCCGCAGATGATAGTCCGCTCTTGTTCTTCCAAAATGTTCAAATGAATTTTAAAGTTCTTAGTGAAAAATTTTAAGAATTTAGTTCTATTAGTTTCCAAGATAAACGATTTTTTGTAAGTAATTAATATGGGAGGTGTCGCTCCCCTCATGGGTAGTCCGCCAATTTATTACACAAAATATTTACATGGATGTTAAAGTTATTCGTGTAAAATTTTAAGATTATAACTGTAATAGTTTCCAAAATAAACAATTGTTTGTATTTAATTTATATAGGAGGTGCCACGCCCCCTAATGCTAGTCAGCCCACTTTTTGTTCTAAATAATCATATTGACACTTTAGTGGCTCCGACAAAATTTGAGGACTCTGTTATATTATCACCTCAAATATACGGATTTAATATTTGCTTAATATGGGCATGGCTCCATGCCCACGGTACAGCCGTTAAGTAGTCTATAACGCTCAAACATATACACAAACCCACATTCATTTTATATATACATATCAATATAAACAATATTTACACAGTATAATACCCTGCGCACCATATCATGAATATACCGAAAACCATGAGTCTTCAAGCTTTAGGTGTATATATCTCGAAGAAGAAAAATGATATGTCAGATGTTAAATCTTTACTTTAAAGTTGAGACTTTTAGATGACATTTCATAAATAAAGTTGTCTTGGCTGGATTTGAGACATCGTGTCAAACTTCAAGACACGATATCCCAAATCCTAGATGTGATAGACAAAATGTGCAATCAGATTCAATACGGTCTCAGTGTTTCGACTTTTTCCAATTTTATCGGCCTGTGTTATGGACCTCTTATAAAAAAGAAATTTATATTCTGATTGTGATCAGTAAAGGAATAAATATTCTAATTTATGTATATAGTTCCTGAGATATCAAATTTAACTTTAAGAGCTTTAAACTCAAAACTAACTTCTTTGACTTAGAATATTTTATTTGTGTAATCTTGTCCACTCCTGGACATCGGTCCTATATAGTTAGTTAGTTAGTTAGTTAGTTAGTTAGTTAGTTAGTTAGTTAGTTAGTTAGTTAGTTAGTTAGTTAGTTAGTTAGTTAGTTAGTTAGTTAGTTAGTTAGTTAGTTAGTTAGTTAGTTAGTTAGTTAGTTAGTTAGTTAGTTAGTTAGTTAGTTAGTTAGTTAGTTAGTTAGTTAGTTAGTAGTTAGTTAGTTAGTTAGTTAGTTAGTTAGTTAGTTAGTTAGTTAGTTAGTTAGTTAGTTAGTTAGTTAGTTAGTTAGTTAGTTAGTTAGTTAGTTAGTTAGTTAGTTAGTTAGTTAGTTAGTTAGTAGTTAGTTAGTTAGTTAGTTAGTTAGTTAGTTAGTTAGTTAGTTAGTTAGTTAGTTAGTTAGTTAGTTAGTTAGTTAGTTAGTTAGTTAGTTAGTTAGTTAGTTAGTTAGTTAGTTAGTTAGTTAGTTAGTTAGTTAGTTAGTTAGTTAGTTAGTTAGTTAGTTAGTTAGTTAGTTAGTTAGTTAGTTAGTTAGTTAGTTAGTTAGTTAGTTAGTTAGTTAGTTAGTTAGTTAGTTAGTTAGTTAGTTAGTTAGTTAGTTAGTTAGTTAGTTAGTTAGTTAGTTAGTTAGTTAGTTAGTTAGTTAGTTAGTTAGTTAGTTAGTTAGTTAGTTAGTTAGTTTGAAAGGAGGATGTATATACATTAAATCCGAAGAAATACACCTAGGCCTCTATCGGGACAGTTGTGCGCTCTTTATCCAGTGCCTCAGGTGGGAATCGAACCCACCACCTCCGGTCTACCAGACTAGAACACTAACCACTAACCTACCGGAGGCCACTCGGTCCTATATAAGTGTTATATACAAATTTTTTTTTTATGTTTCGGCACAACAGAATATATCACTCATATTTATGTTCGGGCGGATGTTACTATACATTTCATACTTACATATAAATACATGCAACTGTTTTTTGAGTACGTATAATATTTTTAAATTAGAAAATAATACCAATAAATCAGTCACATCCATACTCCAAAACTATATGAAAAACAATTTACTGTGCAGTACTTACAAGACAACATAAGTAACTCGTTGTAACAGAAATAACTGCAATATGCCACTGGTAAAATAATAAACAACTTTCTGTCAGAGAATAAATTTTAGACATGAGAAAAACTTGA
Organism: Lucilia sericata; assembly: GCF_015586225.1. Classification (NCBI taxonomy): domain Eukaryota; kingdom Metazoa; phylum Arthropoda; class Insecta; order Diptera; family Calliphoridae; genus Lucilia; species Lucilia sericata. The sequence continues at coordinate 19,235 of NW_023994440.1, read as the reverse complement.
AAAATATACATACATATATACACACGTACTTAGGAATGTACATAAATATTATGTACATTAAGTACATAAAACTATTTAAAGTTTTCATCATTAAGTTAGAATGCAAAAACTATGTGATTGAATGTGTATATGTGTGTCTATGAGAATTAAACTTTTATTTGTTTGTATGAAAAAGTAATATTTAAATTTTATTTGTTTGTAAATCTATGCAAACCTAAAAAAATATGTAAAAATACATGAATGCATTAAATTGATAACCATAATTGTAAATAATGTTATGTTACATATGTACATAAATGTGTAGGTAAATCCTTGTGGTTGCTTTGGAAATTAAATATGGTGTTTATTTTCTATTTGTTATTTTAATAAAAAATTATTTACATTTAAATATTAAAAAAAATTGAAATTTAATAATAAATAAGAAAGGCAATCAATATTTATTGTAAACAAATAAATAACTGACGGATAATTATGTGAAGGATTTTTATTTAAATTGCCAGATTGGTTTTTTGGTTTTAATACTACTAGTAATGATTAAGAAACTAGCAATGTGATATGTGTTATGTATGATTATTACAGCATAACCTGGCGTTCAGGAAGAAAGAGAGTAAAGGAAGACCGAGATGATTGTGATAACGAGAAATACTAATAAGGACAGAAGGAAGTTGTGATTAAAAACGATAAAATAATAAAATGGTTTTACTTTTCCCAATAGTAAGATTGTATAATCAGATCCAATTAGACAAATTTAACAACAGAGGAATGTGCTATCGTCTTCTGCTCTAAGACGATCAAGCCATGCCCGTCCGTCTATCTGTTGAAATCAATGAAATTTGGCACACCTGTTAAAAATGGTTAACATCGGTCCATTATTTCACCTAGCCCCCATACAACTGATCCGAACTAATAGGGCTTTTAAGTTCATAATTATGTTTAATATACTCGTATCTTGAGAAAAAGCCGCAAATCCAAGTTCTATACTAGCCTTGATGACCCTCATGAATTTTTTAATTTCTCATTTAACCATTGCCCCTATTCAAAGCCCCCTACAAAATTCGACTTAAATGTCCACAATTTTATTCAACAATAAATGGCTTAATTATATCTGAATCAAGGTACAATTCAACTTAAATGCTTTATTATGAAAACTAAACCATATTTTTTTTTGTAACAGTTGTATGGTATTACTTGTTTGGTATTGAAAATGCGCAATATCGGTCGACGTTTTCGGATAGCCCCCATACAAGTGGACTCCCGAAAAACAGCTTTTGCGAGAATAACTGTTTTAAAAGTACGAGTATAGCGATGAAATTTGACAAAAATAAGTTTTATGAGGATCGGTTCATAATTTTATGAGGATCGGTTCATAATTGACCCCACCCCCATATAAGGTCCGCTTCAGAAAATGACTTTAACGCTCTTTACTGGCTTAAAAATACAAGTAAAGCGATGAAATTCGACACACATAAGTTTTATACGACACAAAATCTCTTTACAAAATTTAGTGAAGATCGGTCGATAATTGACCCTACCCCCCATATAAGGTCCCCTTTAGAAAATTACTTAGACGATCATTGCTGGCTTAAAAGTACGAGTTATGAAATACAGTTATAAAATTCGACATAAGAAACTTTTTCCGCATGAATTTTGCTACCAAAATTCATGCGGAATGCGGTACTCACACCTATAAGCTCCCTTCAGAAAATTACTTTAAAGCTAATTACTGGCATAAAAATACAAGTACAGCGATGATATTCAATGTAAACAAGTTTCATATGAACCAAAATCGGTTTACAAAATGTTATTATGATCGGTCAATAATTGACCCTACCCCTCATATAAGGTCCTCTTCAGAAAATTTGATGAGAAGGATTCAGAAAATTATGAGTACAGCTATGAAAATTGACATAAAAAAGTTTATACTTAGGAAAATAATTCTTCATCCAGAATTTAATGAGGATTATTCCATAACTGACGCTGGCCCCTACATAAGGTTTCTTTCAGGAAAGGATTTTCCTTATTAAAATACTAGTTTTCTTTATTTAAAAGTACGAGTATGGCGATGAAATTTGACATAAACAAGTTCTATACAAAACAAAATCTATGTACAAAGTTTTATGAGTATCGGTTCATAATTGAAGCATATAAGGTCCCCTTCTGAAAATGACTCGTACGCTCATGGTTTAAAAATTAAACAAAAATATTTTGTTAGTTCAAAAGAGCCATATTCCAAATATCACCCTGATGTTTATAGGTGAGCATTCCTTTAACGGCATACGACATCTGTGAAGACCTAGTATACACTGTATACATTGTTTTTAGATCTTACAACGTTGGCAGTAAAATGTGCACAAAATGTCTAACAGCAGTGTCAACTTACAAATTTTGTCTTGCAACATTGTCAGTAACGCTTTTTCTGACAACGTTGGAAAAGAAAAATTGTAAGTTCACACGACTGTTAGACATTTTTCTGACAACGTTGTAAGATCTGACAACCGTGTATTACAGCTTTAATTCTAGGCCACCAGATTCTGTACTCATGTGTTCATTATTCCTGAACTCTATCAATGATATTGACTTAGTTAACACAGTGTCTTTTGACACATAAAAGTGTAAAGATTGAATGTTGCGTCATCTAATCTAATGATGTTCGCAAATGTGGACAAGTTTTGATACAAATCATTGAGTGATTTAAAATTTGTATGCACTTACTAAATTTTTTCCAGGGCCATTAAAATTGGCCCTTTACGCATTTATATAAAATACTGAAGTAAATATAACATTATTAAGACTACACACTTACATTCACTACAATCGGCAATGATGTTCATACAAAAATAACAAAACAAATAATTTTAATTTAATAATTGTTGTTATCGTTATTTATTGTTTTATTTTATTTATACTATCTTATAATTAAATTATAGATATACGCTTTTAAATTAATTAAAATAATTAGTATGTTCTTATATATCTAAACGTTATCTAAGTTTATTTATGTTAATAGAGCTCAAATTTATATATAGAGTCAATTTAATTTTATTATACCCTCCACCACCATCAGTGGTGATAGAGGGTATATATAACTTTGTCATTCCGTGTGTAACACCAAGAAATATTCATCTGAGACCCAACAAAGTATATATATTCTGGGTCCTTATCAAATTCTGAGTCGATTTAGCTATGTCCGTCTGTCCGTCTGTCTGTCTGTCTGCCTAAAACACGCTCACGATAAAACGAAGCAAAGGAAGTAAACCAAATTCACCCAAAATTTTCATTGTTGTCCTAAGCAGTTTGGTATTGAAAATGAGCAAAATCCGTTCACACCGGGAAAAGTTATGAATCAAAATTTAAAACAACCTCGAAAAAAATAAGCATTTTTTACACATTCTGACGTAATTTTCTCGAAAACTATGCAAGATAATTTCATGAAAGTCAGCAAACATTTGTTTCTGCACAAGATCTTAACTCCTGCTGAAAATTGCCAGAATCGGTCCACAATTTCATATAGCTCCCATACAAAAGTACATATTCCCGGAAAATGGGTTTTTTGTTAATAACTTCCGTCACAATATCGATATCTTTACAAAATTTTACAAATTAAAATCTTATGTCAATAGAATTCATTCAGATCAAAAATTTTCTGGATCGGACCATAATTGGACATAGCTCCCATACAAGGTCCCCTCCCGAAAATCACTTAAACGCGCATAACTCATTACTAGATAAAGATATCCATATAAAATTTGGAATAAGTATTTCTCATATGCACAGATATATTATTCTTAAATTATTTTCCGATCGGTCCATAATTGGTCATAGCTCCCATACAAGGTCCCCTCCCGAAAATCACTTAAAACGACATAACTCATTAGTAAATGAAGATATCCATATAAAATTTGGTGCAAGTATTGCTCTTATATACAGAAATATTACTATGAACGTTTTTTTGGATCGGTCCATAATTGGTCATAGCTCCCATACAAGGTCCCCTCCCGAAAATCACTTAAAACCACATAACTCATTAGTAAATGAAGATATCCATATAAAATTTGGTGCAAGTATTGCTATTATATACAGAAATATTACTATGAAAGTTTTTTTGGATCGGTCCATAATTGGTCATAGCTCCCATACAAGGTCCCCTCCCAAAAATCACTTAAAACCACATAACTCATTAGTAAATGAAGATATCCATATAAAATTTGGTGCAAGTATTGTTCTTATATACAGAAATATTACTATGAAAGTTTTTTCCGATCGGTCCATAATTGGTCATAACTCCCATACAAGGTCCCCTCCCGAAAATCACTTAAACGCACATAACTCTTTACTAAAGTAAGATATCCATATAAAAGTTTGTACAAGTATTGCTTATATGCACAGAAATATTACTAAATTAAGATATCCATATAAAGTTTGTCACAAGTATTGCTCATATATAAAGAAATATTACTTTGAAAGTTTTCTCCGATCGGTCCATAATTGGTCATAGCTCCCATACAAGGTCCCCTCCCGAAAATCACTTAAACGTACATAACTCATTACAAAATTAAGATATCAATATAAAATTTGGTACAAGTATTGCTCATATGCACAAAAATATTACTGTAAAAAGTTTTTCCGATCGGTCCATAATTGGCCATAGCCCCCATACAAGGTCCCCTCCCGAAAATCACTTAAAACCACATAACTCATAAGTTACTGAAGATATCCATATAAAATTTGGTACTAAGTATTGCTTATATGCACAGAAATATTACTGTGAAAATGTTTTCCTATCGGTCCATAATTGATCATAGCTCCCAACAAGGTCCCTTTCAAAAAAACACTTAAAGGCACATAGCTTATTGCCTAATAGTGATGCCCATAAAATATTTGGCATAAATACTATTTTTGTACACATAAATGTTAATTCAAAATTTTTTCACGATCGGTCCATCCTTGGTCATAGCTCTCACACAAGGTTTCCTCCCGAAAATCACTTAAACGCACATAACTCATTACCAAATATTGGTATCCATACATTTAGCAAAAATATTGATCTTATATACATAAATTATACTATAAAATTGTTTTCCGATCGGTCCATATTTGGTCATAGCTCTCATACTAGGTCCCCTCCAGAAAATCACTTAAATGCACAATATTCATTACCAAAAATTATATAGATACAGAATTTTGAAATTTTATTTATATACATAATTGGTCATAGCTCCCATACAAGGTCCTTTTACGAAAATCTCTTAAACGCACATTACTCATTACCAAATAAAGCTATTGATACAAAATTTGGCACAAATATTAGTTTTGTATACAAAAATTCTATTTCAAGATTTTTTCACGATCGGTTCATAACATGGATGCGGTACACTCATAACTTATTACAAAAATTACGATATAGATACAAAATTTGACTGAAATATAGCTTTTATGTACAGAAATTTAGCTTAAAGATTTTTTTACGATCGGTCTATAATTGGTCATATCTCCAATACTAGGTCCTGCCTTTAAAAGCGCTTTAACCGTATTTAACTAGTTGCAATATCAATTTGTGTAGAACAAAATTATATATATATATATATATATATATATATATATATCTTTCACACACACGCATACATGCAAATTACTAAATATCGCTAAGCGCTATTAAAATGTAAAGAAAATGGCGTTTGTAATGTTCAATAAATCTTGGAATTGTAATAGATTTAAGCTGTTTTCTATTTAAGACATGAGAAAACTTATTTCTACATATATTTGATCAATTAGAAAAGTATTAATATAAAAGTAGCTGGTGGAGGGTATTTAAGATTCGGCTCAGCCGAATATAGCACTCTAACTTGTTTTTATTTAAAATAGGTATAGCATATAAAAATTATATACATGAAAGTTTTTCTTCAGTAACTATTGAGTAAAAATAAAAAATTTGTGACGTAAATTTACTTCAATAACATAGTGCGAGAGAAAATGCATAGATATTTTTATTAAAGCAATTAATTTTTAATCTTTTTTAAATAAAATCCGATAATTTATTTAAAATTCATGAAAATCATTGTTACTGCTGCACAGTGGTTTAGAAACTTTTATTTTGGGAAATAATTCGGTATCTGTGGAACTATTGGATATATCGCAATTGAATTTGTTTGTTTATAAGGACCAGCACTCAGGGGATGACCCCTACTCATGCAGGGAGTAGTGTTTATGGACATTCGACTTAAAACTAGCCACATTGCAAGTGGCAGGAAAGTTTGTTCCACATACGGACAGTACGACTAAAGAACGAATTCTCTCTGTAGTGCATTGTGCGATCCACTGGTCAATCGACCACAAGAACAGTTTCCCTAATTTTATAAGAACACACTCCATTATAGTATCGATAGAATAGTGACACGCACCCCACATTGACACGATAGTCCAGTGAGTCAATACAGTTGGATATCCTACTGTCACCGATAAGTGCCCTCGCTCTCTCCTCCAAAATAGACATTGAAGCGCCGGCCCATACATGAGAGTTATATTCCATTTTAGGTTGGATATAGGTGGTGTAGATAGTAAGGAGGTCAGAGGGAGTGAAGTATGTTTTACACCTTTTAAGAAAACCGACACACTTGAATGCTTATTTCGACACTTGAAATATGTGTTTAGTCCAGAGAACATCACACTGTATTCTCATGCACAGAACATCAAGAGCTTCTGACTCCTTAATATTTACATCACCCATTAATATATAGATGAAGCAACATGATTTGTCGTGCTTTTGTGCGTTAAAACACAACATTGAGTCTTAAGTGCATTGAAATTGACTATATTAGCATGACGCCATTAAGAGATTGCCACTAGATCTTGATTAAGTGAGTCATTCATGTTTTGCCGACCTTGACCCAATTTCCAAAGGACTTGTCCTATAATTGAATGAATAAGAATGGCAAATATTGCTATCTTCTGCAAAAGTCTAGATAGTGTTGGAAGTTTGACATAAAAGTTCGTTTAGAAAGTCTTACGTGCATTGAAATCGACTCTAATAGCATGACCCCCCCGAGGGAGTCATTCATGTTTTGCCTCATTGCCCCAATCTCCAAAGGATTTGGCCAATAATTGAATGAATAAGAATGGCAAATGTTGCTATTATCTGCAAAAGTCTAGATAGGGTTGGAAGTTTGACATAGAATGTGGTTTAGAAAGACAAGGAATAGAGTAGGAGAAACAACAGAGCCTTGCGGTACCCCTGAATTTATCTTGATCTAGTTTAATGAGATCCCATCTATAACAACTTGTATAGAACGATCCCTGAGAAAGTTCAATATAAGCCGCGAGAAGTAATTACACCTAAAGCAGATAGTTTTGATAAGAGTGCACTATGCCACATCCTATCGAACGCCTTGGAAATATCTGAACCCACCACTTAACATTCACCATTATGGTGAATGGAATTGCACCATTTTTTCGAGAGGAAAGCTAGTAAGTCGCCCATAGAACGGCCGCTACGAAAGTCATACTGACGGCCGTTGTGTAAATTGTTGGACTTTAAATACCTAACGTGATGGTAGTTTACCATACTTCCCATAACTTTAGAAAGTGCAGAACAAATTGCAATTGGGCGATAATTTTCAGGGTTATTAGCCTCTCCCTTTTTAAGGGATTGGCATAACATTCGCAATCTTCCAGCACGCATGGAACTTATCGGCATTGTTTATGTTAAGATCCGCTAACACCCTTTTAACTGCACGAGATCGAAAGAATATGTTTGGCATAGTTGCTAATACTTAATCAAGCTTGGGCAGTGGTTGATTGCTTCTCGCAAGCAAGAGTTGCTTCCAAAAAATTCAACTAAAAGTTTAGCTTTATCAATCGGGTCAGTGGATGTTTGGTCATTCCTTACAATAATTGGAATTTAAGAACTTACAGCCCGGGGGAGCCGTAAGAATCTTAGAACGAAGACACTGCTCGTATAAAGCTTTTTCGCGCCTTAGTAATTTGGCCTTTTGCGTAGCGAATCAGTTAAAAGATTAGCTTTATCAATCGGGTCAGTGGATGTTTGGTCATTCCTTATAAGAGTTTGAATTGAAAAACTTACTGCCCGGGGGAGATGTAAGAACCTTGGCACGAAGATGCTGCTCGTATAAAGCTATTTCGCGCCTTAGTACTTTGGCACACGAACATTTGGCCTTTTTGCGTAGCGAATCATTTTTCAACGTTTTAAATATTACACCAACTTCTGAATGCTTCCTCTCTGGATGTGATTGCAGTTTTACAAGACTTTTGTTTTGGCTCCTATAAGACTTGTTTGAGTTAAATTTAATACACAAAAACATTGATTTGTTTTTAAACTGCAATCACTCTTTTGAGTTCTTTAGCGCTCAGTAAATCCGTCCAAATTACTATCGATACACGATTTGAATTCAGCATATATCTAATAAATTCACAAGAATTGGGCGAACTGTAAAACTCAGCCTTAATTATACCCTACACCACTTTAGTGGGGAGGGTATATTGGGTTTGTGCTGATGTTTGTAACGCACAATAATAATGGTTCTATACCCACCTTAAAGTCGATTTAGCTATGTCCGTCCGTCTGTCTGTCTGTCCGTGGTACATGGTCTTCTATTGTCCCAGGGACGAAGCCTATTGAAAATGGTTAAGATCGGTCCATTATTTCACCTAGCCCCCATACAACTGTACCCCCCAATAGGGCTTGTAATCCTTTTAATCAAACTACAGGTCGCAATTTTGGAGATAATTCAATGAAATTTGGCACATGATCTTTTATGGTATCGTAGACGAAGCTTATTGAAAATGGTTAACATCGGTCCATTATTTCACATAGCCCCCATACAACTGAACCCCCGAATAGGGCTTTTAAAACTTGTAATCAAACTACAGGTCGCAATTTTGGAGATAATTCAATGAAATTTGGCACATGATCTTTTATGGTACCGTAGACGAAGCCTGTTGAAAATGGTTTACATCGGCTTACATGGTTTACATAGGGCTTTTAAGTTCATAATTATGTTTAATATACTCATATCTCGACAAAAAGCTGCAATAACCAAGTTGTATACAAGACTTGAAGACCCCAACGAATTCCATAATAATAGGTTCTCATATGACCCTAGCCCCTATGAAAAGCCCCCATCAAAATTTCACTTAAATATCCACAATTTTATTAAACAATAAACGGCTTAAGTATGTATATCTAAGGCAAGGAACAATTCAACTTAAATGCTTTATTATGGCAACTAAATCACATTATATTTTTGTCAAAGGTGTAGGGTATTATATGGTCGGCCTCGACCGACTATAATTTCTTACTTGTTTTCAATTGCAAATATCTTACAATTTTATAAATATCAGATCAGAAACGAATATTTACATCGTTTTAAAAATTTTGCATTCGCGAGATTTCCTAATTTGATAACCTTTAATACAGTTCTACTTGGTAGGTTCGTGATCTTTAAAACTAGAGAACAACCTTTTGTTGTTGGATATAAATATTAATTAAAATATATTTAAATATAGATTAAGAATGTTAAAAATTATTTTCTTTTTGTTGTACTTAGTATGCATACATAACTAAAAAATTTAACTGAACAGCATTTTTGTATATAGTAAAAGGATTAATTCCTTTTACATAAAATTGTTTTCCATTAAAAAAGTGTTCATTAGATTTTTTCATTTTGTTGTAATTAAGATTTACATGTATTGTTTCTTATGAAATATAATAATTTATTTGCAATTATTTCTATTATTCAGGATTTATTTTTATGGATTATTTTGATTTTGTTCATAGGGAAAGCAAATGTTTAACTATTCATCGTTTTATTATTGTTACGTGGAAGAAAATTTAGTTTTAGTTTGAAGATACTATCTAAAGAATGGTAAAAAGATTTTTTACAGACATTTATTATTAAAGACTACATATTTACACTATTTGAATAAAATTATTTACTTTTAAAATAAGTTATTTACACAAGTATAATAGAAACTAATAATATGCTTAAACAATTGGAAGATGTTTGTGATAATAAATGAAAATTTTAATTACAGGAACTTTTTTCTTAATTTGCAAAAAAAACACATACTTGTGAAATGAAATTCTGTTCATCGGTAGTTTTCGTAATATTGAGCTGCATAAATCGATCACCATAAATTTCATAACTATAACGGTAACTTAAAGAAAAATGATTATATAAAGTTATAGGGGAATTCCATTTTAAATTTAAAAGATTGTCTTGAAAATTGCTACCTGTAGCGAGCGCACAAGGTTTACATGGATACACACACGGACATAGCTTAATCGAATCGGAAAGTGAATCTAAACCGACTGGTATAATTTAAAACAAATATTTTGAGTGTTACAAACATTAACATAAACTCTACACTACAGTGTTGGCCTTTTGAAATATGATTTATATGGGGGCCAGAGCAAGAATTGGTTCCATCCTTATAAAATTTAAATTATATGAGCTAAAAGGAATCGGAAGATCCGGTTGTATGAGGCCTAGGACACAAGTTGGGCCGATCCTTATAAAACTGGAAGGATAGTAGTATACTTGACGTAGTTATAAGCTAAAAGGTTCAAATCGGAGCGTCCGGTTGTATGGGGGCTAGGGCATTTATGTAGGTATGGAAAATTTAACATAATTATAAGCTCAAAGCCCTATTCGGGAGTACGATTATATGGGGGCTGTGCGAAATAATTACCGATTTTAACAATTTTTGAGTCAAAAAAACAGTATGTGCCAAATTTTATCAAATCAACTTGAAAATTGTTGCAGAACATGAACACACCAGAAAGCTCTTAAACAGAGAAATATTTTTTTTGATAGATATCCCACTCGCACCCTTTAGTTAGAGTTTAAGCCATTTTTTAAGGGGATCTTATATGGGGGGGAGGGGGTTAGGGTTAATTATGGACCGATTCTCATAAAATTTGGCAGAGAGATTTTGTCTTGTAAGAAACTTATTTATGTATGTCGAATTTCATCGCTTTACTCGTTTTTTAAGCTAGTGGAGTGTAGAAGCGGACCTTATATTGGGGATAGGGTCAATTATGAACTGATCCTCATACAATTTAGTAGAGAGATTCACGTCAAGTGTCATTGCTGTATTCATACTTTTAGAGCAGTATTGAGAGTTAAAGTTATTTTCTGAAGGGCACCTTATATGGTGCCATATGGTGCATCAACTGAAAATATCTGTGCAAAATTTCAGCTCTCTAGCTGTACCCGTTTGGACTCTATCGTGTTTTCATCAGACAGACAGATGGACAGACGGACGGACATGGCTAGATCGTCTTAGAATCAAATAAGGACCCATAATATATACATATACTTTTATGGGTCTTAGATGAATATTTTGATGTGTTACAAACGGAATGACAAAAACAATATATGTATAAAGGAGGAGTTTTTTGAAAAAAAAAAATAAATATTATTTTATTTTTAAATTTAAAAAAAAAATCTAAATATTTTTTTTTTTTTTTTTTTTTGGAAAAATGAAGAAATACTTATCCGAACTCTTTTGACAATTTTTGCTAGGACTAATAGGTAAAAAGTTCAACTCATATGAATAAAACCCTGTATGACCAAAATGTCCAAATTTTACTCCCTCTAAGTCTGGCAGTTCTTGACCGATAGAGCTAAAAATTTGTGCATGGCCTACCATCCAATAGCACTAACTTTGGTGCAAATTTCATCCAAATCAATTTTTTGAGTTGAGTCACTTGACATGAAATTGCCCACATACATATGTTGCTGAGTAAGTTCAAGACATTATCAAGGTTCTTTTTTGTAATGTAGTTTATTAAGAAAAGTTGTCGAACTGCTTTTGAAGATTCCATGTAAACCAATCTCGTGATAGCTATTTAATTAAGACGTTCATATTATCAATACATCTGTAACTTTTTCATTGATATACGTTCCGATTGCATTTGATTATTAAAGAAATATTTCAGTTTAAGTGAAATACTTACACAGTTTCACATAAAAATATGTTTGCTATCACGCTTTCTTCATAAATAACATTTGAAATATTGTTATTGACATTACTAAGCCAATAACAAATTTTTCCGCAAATTTAATCAGGTATATTACATATGAATTTCAGCAAATTACAAAAAATAAATCTATGTAAAAAAATTAAAAATTTCCCAACAATATTTCCAATAATACGACATTGAAAGCGCCCTGGGTGCTTCGCTACCCTAACCAAAATTAAATACATACAAAATTTTGTTTACTTTTATAGAAAATTAAAATTGATTTAACAATTTTTTAATGTTTCAGTTATTTACGTTTAATATCACGTAAATAAATTCGCATTCAGGAAGAATCTTGTATTTTTAGTTTCATTCGTTTAGCTTCCACATTATAGAAAATTTCGAAATTACTTTTTGAAAAAAGGTACTATAAAATACCTCTTATTTAATCAAAAATTTTATGCTTCTGTGTTCAATATTATAGACAATTCAAACAATATAATTTGATGCATGAAAAAGCACCAAAAGTCCCTTTCAGTAGATTCTCATTCACTAAGGTCCCTATATTTTAAATTTTATATTTTTATGTTCAATATCGTAAAAATATCAAAAAGTACCATCGGAAAAACGAAAAAGTACAAAAATCTCTCTAAATAAATTCTCATTTAATAAGGATGTGTTCCGGTTAACCATTATAAAGAATATAAATGGTACCATTTGAAGAATGGAAAATTACCAAAGAGTACCCACTTACAGAATATTATTCAGTCAAGACCATGTATGTTAAAATTTATGTTCCTAGCTTGAATATTTTAGAAAAATACAAAAAGTACCATTAATGAGTTAAAAAGTACTAAAAAGTTGTCTCTTAAAGAATCTTATTCAATGAGGACCGTGTATGTTTAATAATAATGTGTTTTAAATTCATATTATAGAACATACAGAGTATCATTGAAAAACAAAGTATCAAAAGTGGAATAAATTCTACCTTTGTGGAAAGTACTTATAAAAATAGTACAATTTTTCCCCTTTTCGCTTAAAAATATACTTTGTTGAGAATTAAGTTTACAAAATGTTCCGTATTTAAATCTATATATTACAGATAAAACTCAAACGATTCAAATCTGCATTCATTTGTTCCAGAAAAATAATGCTTTCAAAAAGGTACCAAACAATTTACTCGAATTTTGTCCTATATAGGCCTTAGTACTCGAATTCCAAAATAATATACCAATAGCTTATTTTGTGTGAGTAAATAAAATACTTTTTGAAATTTTATAAAAATTGTCTCAATGAGTTTTAATAACATTAAATTTCCCGTTTTCCCCTTTTTGGTACTTTTTCCCCAGTGAAATAGCAAACATTTTGTTTCAATAAATATTACAGAGTCAGTCCGTAATTTAATAGGAATACTTCAATAAATCGAAAAAGTTTTCTTGATGTGCTAAAAAAGTACCAAAAATACAGTTTTCTCCCTTTTACAACCAAAAAGGGGTTGAATTTTAAAAAAGTACGAAACAGGTGTCTACTAACTATGGGAGATATATTCAAAATATTTACAAAAGTGTTATTTTGTTTATTAGTTAAAAAGTTATAAAGAGCCAAAAAGGTACCAAAATCACCTTTGTTACACATTTTCACTCCTTAAAAGTACGAATTTCAAAAAAGTACCAGACACCCACCTGCTTATTTTAAGAGTAGATACATGTGCATTTAAAATTTTTCTTGTATCACTAATATTAGTTAAGATTATAAATAAAACCTGTTTTAACCGTTTTTCCCTTTTTTACCCCTAAATGTACAAATTTCCAAAAATCCCTCCTTAGTGGACCTATATAACCAAAAACACGTCTACTGTCAAAATTTCATGATTCTAGGTTCAGCCGTTGAACGAATTGCAAAACCTTAAAAAAGAATATGTTTGTTCTCAGCTCAATAAATATTGAACATAGGACAACATTTTTGAGAAACGGTATCGGAGAATGTACCTTACTTTTTCATACCAATGGCACCACCTTAATGTCCATATATCATGGATTTTATTTTTTTATTATAATACAATAACATATTATTAAATTTCATGAAAAAGAGCAAATAATACTACCTAGAAATAAAGTACATACTTGTACAAATAATAAATTTATTGAATAATTAACTATTTACTGTTAAAATGTAACTTTTTATGTTTTATTCTTAAACGATTTTTTAGAACTGATTACAAACTAGCAATTCAATTAGATTAGATTTATATATACACTTTCATCATTGTTTTTCTTTTTTTTTTCTAATATATTAAAAATAAATAAAACCATTAAATAAATATATAAATTAAATATTTTGTTTTTTGGTTTTAAATTATGGCAGTCTCATTCTTTAATATATTTTTATATTATTTTCATGTGACATAAATTAATTATATTATTTAATAATTTATTAATATTTATTTTTCCATAAAAAAGCTTATATAAAACTTTACTTTAATAACTATTATTAGTTCGTATAATATTTTTGTCTTTATTTATTTTAGCCCCCACTATAACGTTTAATTATATGCTGTGTATAGATTATTGTATTTTTCCACATACTATTGTTATAGATAAATAATGACAAATTAAATATTAATAATTTATACTGAATGTGTATATTTAAAGCGGCCGATGTAATAGCGGATGCTGAATATTCTCCTGTAATTATAAAAGAAAAATAAAATGAAATTGTATTAAACAACATTTGATTAAATTAATGTTATAATTAAAGGCTTGTTATATAAATTATTAAATTATTATTATTTTCACAATGTAAAAAGGAGGAAAATTACATGTTCGTTTAGTAGCATGTCATAATATGTTAATCTTTAGTTCAATGTTTTTATAATTTTAAAATATGGAAGACTAATCAAATATTTTACATCATGCTGAGTTTTTTCAGCTCTGGAAGTAAAAATGGGTTTATTTTCGCGTTAATATGTATGTCAACGTTATAGATCGAAATAAATTTAAAATTTCCAGGATCTTTTTATGGAATGCTGCAGTTTTTTTCTCGCTTCAAGTACAAAGTCAATGCTGACAAATTAAGATCTGGCACCTCATACTACAACTCCGCCTTTGCGTTTGTGTAGATGTCCATAATTGACCCTAATTCAAAAATTATGGAGATTTTATAAAACTGATTAAAATAGTTTTTAGAAATAATTCACTGTTTTAAATAATGTAGACCTCTTCAAATTCAAGGTATAGCTTTAACAGTGGGTATATAAGATTTGGCATAACCGAATATAGGCACTCTTATTTGTTAAAATTTAATATGGTACATACATTTGGGGAATTTCGTGTCAAGTGACCCAAATTTAAAATCGTTGTCTTCAGATTTGAAATTTGAACCAAGGTTAGTACTATGGGATAGTAGGCCAGACACAAAACTTTCAAGAACTTCCGGAGTCAGAGGTGGTCATACAGGCTTTTATTAAAATGAGTGTAACTTTTCAACCAGTTAGTTAGTTAGTTAGTTAGTTAGTTAGTTAGTTAGTTAGTTAGTTAGTTAGTTAGTTAGTTAGTTAGTTAGTTAGTTAGTTAGTTAGTTAGTTAGTTAGTAGTAGTTAGTTAGTTAGTAGTTAGTTAGTAGTAGTTAGTTAGTTAGTTAGTTAGTTAGTTAGTTAGTTAGTAGTTAGTAGTTAGTTAGTAGTTAGTAGTTAGTTAGTTAGTTAGTTAGTAGTTAGTTAGTTAGTTAGTTAGTTAGTTAGTTAGTTAGTTAGTAGTTAGTTAGTTAGTTAGTAGTTAGTTAGTTAGTTAGTTAGTTAGTTAGTAGTTAGTTAGTTAGTTAGTTAGTTAGTTAGTTAGTTAGTAGTTAGTTAGTTAGTTAGTTAGTTAGTTAGTTAGTTAGTTAGTTAGTTAGTTAGTTAGTTAGTTAGTTAGTAGTTAGTTAGTTAGTTAGTTAGTTAGTTAGTTAGTAGTTAGTTAGTTAGTAGTTAGTTAGTTAGTTAGTTAGTTAGTTAGTTAGTTAGTTAGTAGTTAGTTAGTTAGTTAGTTAGTTAGTTAGTTAGTAGTTAGTTAGTTAGTTAGTTAGTTAGTTAGTAGTTAGTTAGTTAGTTAGTTAGTTAGTTAGTTAGTTAGTTAGTTAGTTAGTTAGTTAGTTAGTTAGTTAGTTAGTTAGTAGTTAGTTAGTTAGTTAGTTAGTAGTTAGTTAGTTAGTTAGTTAGTGTTAGTTAGTTAGTTAGTTAGTTAGTTAGTTAGTTAGTTAGTAGTAGTTAGTTAGTTAGTTAGTTAGTTAGTTAGTTAGTTAGTTAGTTAGTTAGTTAGTTAGTTAGTTAGTTAGTTAGTTAGTTAGTAGTTAGTTAGTTAGTTAGTTAGTTAGTTAGTTAGTTAGTTAGTTAGTTAGTTAGTTAGTTAGTTAGTTAGTTAGTTAGTAGTTAGTTAGTAGTTAGTTAGTTAGTTAGTTAGTTAGTTAGTTAGTTAGTTAGTAGTTAGTTAGTTAGTTAGTTAGTTAGTTAGTTAGTTAGTTAGTTAGTTAGTAGTTAGTTAGTTAGTTAGTTAGTTAGTTAGTTAGTTAGTTAGTTAGTTAGTTAGTTAGTTAGTTAGTTAGTTAGTTAGTTAGTTAGTTAGTTAGTTAGTTAGTTAGTTAGTAGTAGTTAGTTAGTTAGTTAGTTAGTTAGTTAGTTAGTTAGTTAGTTAGTTAGTTAGTTAGTTAGTTAGTTAGTTAGTTAGTTAGTTAGTTAGTTAGTTAGTTAGTTAGTTAGTTAGTTAGTTAGTTAGTTAGTTAGTTAGTTAGTTAGTTAGTTAGTTAGTTAGTTAGTTAGTTAGTTAGTTAGTTAGTTAGTTAGTTAGTTAGTAGTTAGTTAGTTAGTTAGTTAGTAGTTAGTTAGTGCTATGGCCAATACCTGAAAAGTTACACTCATTTGAATATGACGATAATGTCCAACTTTGAACCCCCCAAAGTCCGGAAGTTTTTGACCGATAGAGCTGAAAATTAGTATCTGACCTACTATCTAATTGTACTAACCTTAGTGCAAATTTCGTCAAAATCGATTTTTTTGAGTTGGGTCATTTGACATGAAATTTCTCATATGCATAATAGCAGGTCATTCACTACTCAGCATTATTATTTGTTATTTCATAGTTGTGAAAGTTGTGCAATTTTATTCCTGCGTGGTGACTTCAGTAAGAGGTGCAAATATTTATTTCATCAATTTTATTTTCAATTTCCAATTACAATTTTTTTTTATTTTTAATTAAAATTGCGTTTTCCTTCTTCGTAATATGTGTGTTAAAAGTACATATATGTACATTGAATAAAATTGACTTTTCATTTTTCAAATTAATTTAAACTCAATTTAATTTGTGTATTGTATGTAAAACTATAAAAATAATGTACAAAGAGAAAAAGTAAGAGTTCTATATTCGACCATAACGAATCTTATATACCAACCATCAAAATATTGTCATACATACATATGTATATCGATATTAATGTGAAAAGTTTGCTGATTCTTAGGTTTATAAGGATTTGGATTAGTTATGACTTGAACTCATAATATTTAGAAATAGTATTATAAAATTTCTAATAACAAATCATTTGTAGTAGACAGATTTTTATCTATAAAAACCTTTTTCTGTCAAATGTCATCATCAAATTAATTAATCGGTTAATCAATGTATGTCTAACTATATGGTACCCAAACCTCCATTTGCATAAGTAAGTTTTTTCGAAGATATACCTACATATATATGTACATACATATGTATCTGAACTTTAGTGTCAAGTTTCTGAAATAATTTTGTCGGAATACCAGCTGAATGAATGTGATTTTATTACAAGTTCTACATAAACATCAGCTCAAACTACCCGCTATAAAAGGTGTAGATTTTAAAAATACAAATCATTTATATGTACACATACAATGAAGAAATATATTTGCATTTAGCATACTCACCATTTAGTACATGTAGTATGACTGTACGCGGTTCACTGTTGGATGGACTGCATGTGTAATTTCCAGAATCTTGTTTTTGTACTGATGGTATAATTAATGAAGCAGTCTGTAATTGAAATAAAATATATACATACAAAAATAAATAAATATACATACATACAAATGTTACGTCAATATTTATCTTTAAATGAGAGGGTTTACAACATAAATTTTCAATTCTTAGCCATATATAGCACTGGCCAACAAATGTTTAAATCAGGAGCCAAAGTAAACTTCTCTAAAGTACTGAGCAACGTTGAATCCATATCTCGGGAGAAGCAATAACAAAAAATATGGTTTAACATCTTAATATTTCCTATAATTTTTATATTAATAATTAATTTACGTTAATTAAATATTTAATTGAACCAATCAAAATTTCTAATAGAATTTTAAATTTTTTCTATCTACCTAGTTCAAATAGAAATTCCTACTAGTAGTTTATAAAATCACCTTTATTTTCACTTTTAAATATGTTGTCGCATTAAGTTAAATAAAATTATTGATGCTCTACTTTTAGTTGTTATAAAAAAACCTTTTTAAATTCGTTTAAGTAGTTCAACATGACATTCCTTTTATTTTTTTCAACACAAACATTTAGCAATTTCTACTTTCAATAGATTTTTTTTCCAAACTTTTTGACATTGTTGATAGAGGGAAAAGTAAACTAAACGAAACCTCAAAACGAAACGTAATTTAATTTAATGACATATGTAAATATTCATGATAAAAATGAGAAAAAAATACTTTATGTACTAAAATTCATAAAAGGTACATTAAACAAAATAGTGAGTTTATAAAATTATATATGATATTTCAACAAGATGTGTTATTTAATAACATAATGCAATACGAAAAATATAAACATATACTGACACCACTACGTAATAAATGGTCAAAAAATATATCCGTGTGTCATAGTCATGCACTTTTTTATGGGCCCCCAAGATTTGGGGTATCGATGTCATTTTTGCAAAAAGTGTTAATTTTTCTCATATCTAGCAAACCGTTCATTTTACTTGTCATAAAAATCATATAAAATCGCAAAAAACTTAAAAAAATCAATTTTTTTACTTTTCTAAATAAGGCGTATACTTAATATTTGTAATATCAATAAATCATTAACACGTATACGTACAGATGTCCTTAATGAAAGAAATTTATTAATTCGAAATATAAAACTTTCCACTTGAAATGAAAGGATCATCAGTTTTTGCAACTTTCTTGATTGAACGACTATTTGAGGATTCTTTTATCTTCTTCTTCTATATATAAAAAAGAGTAGCGTTA